>NW_013952572.1:744514-758001 GCF_001266775.1 Austrofundulus limnaeus | reverse complement strand
CCACACACCCCACCCATGACTCCTGTAGGGTCTCAGCAGCAACAGAGCAAAGTGAAAGTGAAACCTAACTGTCTGCTGAGCTCCACTACTTCTCACACAGTGAAGCTCTTTTCAGATTCAAAATACCTTTGAGGAAATGTATTTTCAGATGCCAAGTAACCCCCCCCCCAGCACTGAAATGGGCGAGACAGAAGCAGAATGTGGTTCTTAAAGAGACAGAGGCCAATTTCAAGGCATTTAGAAGAGGAAGTGATGAGAAGATAAGTTTATTTTCTTTTTAAACAAAAAAAAAACCAGCATTTTAATAACAAGTAAAGGTGACATAGATACTTTATTATGGTATAGTAAATGTATGCCTGAGAAACACGTAATATTGCCCTTTTAAAAGCAAATAAAGTAAAATGTTCAATTTGACTAAGATGTTTGAAATCACTTTGAGCATAAAAGTTGCATTAAGTAAAATATCTGAACTGAAAACAACCCCCCCTCCAAAAAAGTGCATCTATTCATAAATAATGAAATGCAAGTAAGTTAGATTCAGTAGCAAAATAAAGAAGTATGGTGTTATGCCTCTCATTTGGCTCAGCACTATCCAAAAAGTATTTTTAGTGCAGGGGAAAAAGTTAACTGTGACACCATTGTGTTAACCAAGACTTTGTACAAATCTCCTTTTATCAAGTGAAGTTCCTAGTAAAAAAATATATATACATATATATATATTTTACTCCTTGCCTGAATGTCATTACAGCACAGGTAGTGCATCCTCCATGTCGCAGGCAAAAAATAAAATGCAATAAAAACACAAACTAAAGCAGTGACAGCTGCAGAGTTGTGCTTTAGAGGATGTAGGCATGTGGGAAGAAGAGGGAATGGCATGTAAATGAATTGTTGCACGCTTAATTAACACAAAATCCTCTTGTCTTCAGGCTCTGACCGGGGCAATTTGTTAGTGTTCAGCTGGAATTGTGAGAAAACGATTAATTAAGCATTCAAAATGAAAATGAGTTGAGATGATTGTCCCCTTTTCACCTCAGAAAAAAATAAGGTGCAAGATTTTGGGTTTTGCTCCAAGAAGGAGGGGTAGTGGGTGGGGGTGGGGATTCTGACTCATGGGGCGAAGGGGAAGAGGACTGATAGTGTACTCACCTCTAAATGACTGAGACCAAAGGCTGGGCTATAACGGCTCTAATTACACTCTGGAAATTGCAGTCATTGTGCAGTAAATAAAAGAGGCAACAAGGTCAGAGGAGTGTGTGTGTGTGTGTGTGTGAGGAAAAGATGGAGCTAGAGAGCGACTGCTGGGTTTCACTACTGTACACGGGGTTCCCATAAATCTAATTTTCTTTCAATTATGCACACACAAATTAAGGCACGGGTGATAAAAACCCTGTGAGTTGAATGTGAAATGATGAGAGGACTATTACGAGGTCCGTGTTATATGGTCTGTGGGGGATATGAAACTGCGCAGTTATGAGCCAGCAAATAGACTCATCCCATTCAGAGCTCATTCACACTGTGGCTTATCCATAGCAGGCTATTTACAGCATGTCAAACGCCTGAAGGGGCTTTGATTTCCTCCTGATGGGCTGGTTGGTTGGAAAGTGGATGTTAGAGAAGTTTGACAGATGCAAAAGGAAGATTGATGCRGCTTCAAAGCCGCTTTGGAAGCTGCTTACTGGAGTGGGAGATGGCACTAGTTAAATCAGCCATCTTTGAAGCGGGGCAGTGACTGCATGTGAACGGTGTGTAAGAGAGGGGAAAAAAAGGTGTGAAGCAAAGGGAGGGAATTAGCAAGTTGATGTAAGACTGTTTGGAGAGTACGGTTGAAAGATATTTCAATCTGTTTCAGCATATGGTCACACTAAATCGGGTTAGGGTTGAATACTGCACTGTGTACTGTAATGTTCCGACAACCTTATTTAGCTGCACCAGTCCAATTTACTATGAACTAAAAGTAATTACCTTTGCCAAGGTTAAGAAACTACTAAAAACAAACTAGTGTCAGAAATGCTATGGAATACTTAATAAACTTGACATTCATTTTGCACTCTAAACCTATGTTTTTAGCCTTTCTGCTTTATTGCAAAGATGGCAAGTATTCAGATGGACAAATGTTCACTCTGTTTCTGATTCCTAATCACTTTTGTAAAACCTGTATCTCAATGGGATGCAGAAGTTTGTGACAAATTGCAAAAGGCATCCGTGAGAGTTTTTCCAAGTTTCTGTCTCTAAATGGAGTTGCTGGGTGAATGGAAAACCTCTAGTTTACTTTCTTTGAGTTGGTCCCATACGTACCAGTTTAATGCAATTTCAACTGAAAACTTGGATATATTCTCTCAATTTTATCTCCAATCAGTCACCAAAAACTGCAACCCAGTGAGATGCAGAATTAAGTGGCAAATTCTAACCATACTAGTAGCATAAAAAAACACATCAAAACCTAAGAGTTTCAACAATGTCTCTAGATTCTGTCAAAAAAAATAAGTAGGTCCTCTGGACAGGTTCTTTAATGAAACATCATCTCTCCTCCAGGAGAATTATTCAGTCTGAGGAGTTTCAGATAAACTCAGCCTTATAAGCAGTGCCTCCACATGGTGGACAAACAGGTTAAAGGATGATTATCAACACTGTTTTTTCATAGCAAAGGAGGACCATCAGTCTAACAATAGATTGTTATTATCTCGATTGTTCACATCATAGAGAACCATACCAGATACTGTCCTACCTTTAAGCATCACTGCTCACATAAAATCAGCTAATTAAACCTACTAACTCTGAGCTTGAAACTTGCAGCTCTGGACATATTTTGATCTTAAAACTAATCATCAGGTAGGAAGAAGGTCCTGGGTTCGATCCCTGGTTCGGACCTGGGGTCTTTTGATGCAGAGCTTGCATTTATGCTTGTGCTTGTGTGAGGTTTCTCCAAAATGTGCTTTAAAAAGCAACAAATGTTTTTGTTAATGCTGCATGAAAGAAGCACATGATCTACCAATTTAATGCAAATTGAACAGAACCACAAAAGTTTCCTCAGAGGTGCAGGATTTTATCAGAGTGTAGCTAAAACCATCACCACACATCGCCCMCASAAATACAGACCACATGTGCTCAATGCGCATGGCACACAAACCCAGCAACGTAGCACCGCACACCTTCACAGTCAGGTCCTGACCAACACAATGCCACACAGCGTGATGTGCATGGTGCAGAAAAACAGCGCATCTGTCTCACGCAAGGCCCAACAAAGCGACACACACACACACATTGTCCCACTTTTGACTGATTCCAATTACAAATAAAAAATAAAAAATTGAGACACGTTATTTAGTGGCTGCAATTTGCAACCATCAGATAATGTCTCCTTATTTCGCTGCAGAAGGAGGAGAAGAGAAAAGAGAAAAACATGAAAGCAGAGAAGCGGCATTAGCTGTCAATCATAACATGCCGCCACTACAGTGTTAAATTATTTTTTAATTTAAATGGGGCAAAAATGGATTTGATTCATGCAGAATGTAATGGAAACTATGTCAACGAAACAAAAATGCAGCAAAACAAAGATTGGGAAGTGGGTGGGGTCAGTGAAAGTATTTTTTATTTATTTTTTCATGAAGATGAACAGAACATGAAGCAACACTGACTGTAAACATGATTCATACAAGAAAGCTGCCTGTCAGTCCGTTAATACAATCAAAGAAGACTGACAAACTGATCAGTCAGCAACCAGGCGGCTCACAGGACAGGCTGCCTGTAGCCTGTTTTAGAGCACAGGTAYGTCCCTCAAAGCTGTGAGCTGCAGCCTCACTTACAATTCATGTTTCATTAAAGCTGACTTTTAGTCTGGGAGTAGTCTGTAAAGTGGAATATCTTCGGTATAGAGATCAGGACAGTAAAGATTAATAGGTCAATAAGTTATAAAATTATTTCTATTTATTAACTAAAGATTCAAAGATTAAAATGTGTAGTATCTACAACATGATCATTATTACAAGTGTATTGATTAGGACGAACAAAAACACTGGTTTGGGATCGTTTATTACATAATGTATCACATTATTACATTTTAATTTCTAATAAAAGCAACCACTGCATTTAACAATCACCGCAAAATGTAATAATGTTTTTACATAATGCAGCTGTGAGTGTTACAAAATGCGTTGAAGACTTTTATTACATTTTGTGTCAGTTACTACGAAATGCAGTTTTAGTGCAGTTTCATTACATTTTGAAGCCCGATTTTAAGGCATTATTACATATTGCAGCATTACAGGGATTATGTATAAAAAGTTTGTACATATATGCAATTAAAACTCAGAAAAAAAGTAAGAACTTAAACCAATAGCAGTGCATTGTGTTGTCATACATGCACACACCTTCCTACAGAGCTGATTCTCTTGGTCAGATTGATCTGTGCTATCGGGCAAGATAGCCAGCAGTGTGGGCCACATCTATTCACTGAATAAGTGCTTGGACAAGCTGTTCTTTCAGGGGCCAGCCAGGCAACAATAGCCCCTCTAATAGCTCCAGTTTGTCTCAGTTAAGAGCAACAACTTCCCCCTTCTTTTTCTTTGCTTACCTCACACCACTCTGCCTGTCGGTGAGTTGACCAAATAACTCCTCCGTCTCTTGTATTGGCTTTTCTTCCCGTCACTGATTGCTGTTATTTTTGTCTTTTCTTGCTTTTACCTCTGCGAGAAGCAGAAGCAAATCTGTCTTACGAAATACTGATCCCACAGTACATTTCTTGCTATGATCGTAAATGTGAAGATTGCTACATAAGTGGTGGAAAGAATGGTTATTTCCCTCGTTACATTTTATCTAAAGCACTTGAAGCGAAACTGGTCTGGCGTTTGTCTTGAATTTAACAGTACGTAAAGACAAAAAGATGTTACAATACAGTTTTATATCAAAGCCTTATTTAGAAAGCATARCATTTATTTAGCTTATGACTTTGGTTTTACACTCTGGAAATTTACAATCTGGTTTAGTTCCACTATTCCAACTTGGGATGGAAGTTATATTGATCTTATCAATTGACTAACAATTAATTGATAAGCAGCCATTTTCTTAAAAAAACTGATTTTTCTCTTGTATCAAGAGGGACTTTCCATAACATGAAGGGTTAATCTTTTATGATATGCTGACTTAAAAAAATGAAGCAGATCAATATATTTTTGCCAGCTGTATGAAATACTGACTGAATAAACAGAAAATTGTAGATTTCTCACACGTTATTAAACTGGACATTTTTATAAACTACAAAAAACAAAACAAAAAAACAGAAATCTATTATTACACACAGACACAAAGCATTTACCATGGGGTTGGGCAAAAGCATACTGTGTGCAATTAAGTGACATAAAAACTGTCACCAATTAATACTGTGCACTTTGTGTTTGCTGCCATGTGATGTTGTATTTTTTTGTACAACTTCAAGTAACTTCAAACAGTAAGTTTTTCAATGTAAAAACAATTCTTTGTAAAGTTTTAGTTCCATGTGCCTTCGTGTGATTGGTCTTCTGCACTGCTTCAGGCAATCCCGTTGGATGTCTACAGTCGGGTGGTTGACCCGTCTACGAATGATCCGATGTGATTGGAAGACGACAGTCAGCTTCCTTGAAGCTGATTGGCTGTTCCTGGGTCCGGATCGTGATCTGGATCATCACCAAAATTTAATGGTGTGTTCCTTTGGCCAATACCCACTTGTGGTGAAAATTTCATGAAAATCTGTCCATGCGTTTTTGAGTAATTTTGTCCACAGACAGACAGACAGACAGACAGACAGACAGACAGACAGACAGACAGACAGACAGACAGACAGACAGACAGACTGACATACGCGACCGAAAACATTACCTCCTCCCCTTGGCGGAGGTAATTAAGTGTATTGTTCAATTTCAGCTCACAATAATATAGATCATGGTCATCCAATATGAGCTGAATAACTCTATAGGAGGACAAATGTTGCCATTAAAGCAGTGGTTATCATTAAATTTGCAAATAAATCTGTATTTCCAGATGGCACACATTATATAAGCTATATACCATATATGTGAACTCAAACAAATATCCTTCCACAAAAGAATCAGCTGAATACAAACGGATTACACTGGATGTTCAGGCCACAAAACTTCACAGTAAAATAACTGAAAGCCTACATGCTTCAGCACACTAAATATGAGTTTATTCAAAGCATGTTTGCAATTTTTCCGTAGGAGTCTAACAGGACACAAATACTGATCAGTGCTCAAAGACTTGAGTCTCTGAGAGGCCAGCATGAAGTCTAATTGTATTAGTGGAAACAGGATATGACATTTTTACACTGCAACTAACAAACAGAATAGCTGAGTATCACATATGGAGGATGAATACTAATGAAAAGGCAACRAAGTCTATTTTTCCACATCTCACACTGCAGTGATTTTCAAGGGGATTGTTTTCAGTGTGAAGTAGGATAAATGTGGGACGCCACACACCTGATGCTCAGAAGAAAAACTAATTAAAGGATTCACCATCTATACGCATTTGATTTTTACAAAAAAATAACCTTTTGCCACACATCGTTATATGGTCATAACTAGATTAGGACATTGTGTATCTGGTGTTTACACATGGATTATAGATTAGCCATATTGGCATTGACCTTTGATCTTACTGATCTACTGAGAGCAACTATGTCTCTATAAGCCGCTGTCCATTAGCCGATGACATCAGGCCGCCTTCATCCCCATTTAGCTCCTCAGTCAATACGAGAACATAAACACAGCTCAGCTTAAGGGTCACAAACACACAACCAACATACACTGTCACCACCCCATGAGAATAATGTAGCCTTTTCCCCATTGCCACTCCAGTTTTTGACCGCACTTTCAACATCATGTTCCCTTCATTCGCCTGCATCCAGAGCACAGCTAAGTGATAATTTAGCATCTGTTCATGAGAAAATGTTGCTTGTAAAAATACACCTGTGTGCACAAGGGAGAATTTCTCAAAAGTAATTTAATGGATTTGCATGAAGGTCATATTGTACTTAAAGAGCCATCTCTATGTGTGCAAATTAAGATGTGTTTTGAACTATGCCATAGGCAGCTGGTGCTGTGAACATCATCTCTAATAGATATATATATTTTTAACACTAACAGCGCTTTTGAATAATTCAGCCTAAAACAAATCCAGTGTAGATAACTATAATTACAGCTTGGCACTTCATGAGTGTGATGGAAATATGTTATATAATTCTATGACTGCTAAGTTTATACTGCCTTGACCCATTCCTATTATTGTATCTCTTTTGATAACTGCTACATCTTTTATAATCTGTTCTCATGATTTCTGAGATGACTTTCATGTCTGTAACCTCACTCTTATTTTGATCATCTCTATACGAGCCGTAGCTCTGTCACTGGACCATGTTGACATTTGTTGGTCTGTGATTGGACGCTCACGATCTGCCACCGGATGTAAAACTGTATCTCTGTTCATTGTTCAGCCAGTTGCAGCTTGACAGATTCTCTGATTTGGGTCTGATGAGTTGTTGCTACTTATCTTGCATATGCAAACCTTATTAAATATGACGACCGAAAACCACGCAGTGCACTTTTCTTTTATTCAYGTGTTTCTGCCTTTAAGTGGATATTTCCACAACAATAACGATAATAGTTTTAAATTTTTTGAGGAATTTGCTGGATACTGATTCAAATARCCTGAGCAACATTTGGAACACTGGGAACATTAATAAACTGGGTCATGGGGACCATTTTACTTGCTGCACCGCTGAACGCACAAGTACGTCCAAGAAGAATTTGTGCCTAAAAAGGAGACTGTTTGTGTGAAAGGACTTTGGCTTTAAAAACTTGGATTTAATCCAAAGACTATGGTATTCCTCAGATTGTTCAGTTAAAGTCACTTCATGGTTCTGACATGGTCCTACTACACAATGTTGAAAAAGAAAAAAAAAACAATATAAACAATTTTTTGGGCCAAATAGAGATTCTTGCRTTGTACCAAGAGCACAAAGGAAAGTAACCATTAGTGACACTGTCCTRWAAACTGTATCACTAAGGCTCTTTCAGACTACCAATGCCCTGAAACYCCTCCCATAAAAATTCATTCTGTTTGCATTTTGTATAGCTCAGTCAAAGCTTTCATTGATGATATAATGGTAGGTCTGACCTTCCAAATATTATACTGTACACGAGTTAACTTCTATTTCCCCTCAAAAAAAAGGCATTTTGAGACACACTGTCTACAATCAGTCACAGGAGATGGCCATTAAGCAAACACCAGCAGCACCGGCCTCACTAGTCACTGGTTATAATGAAGAAAATCCATCTAAAAACTTGCTTATTCTATGTTTTGGGAAATGGGAGACCCTAAAGCAAGCCATGTGCAATTTGCAGTTAATGGACTAGAACATGCAAAACTGCTGGCATGTGCTTTCAAATAACTTGATCACATACAGGCTCTGTTACTTTGGCTGCCACCATTCCTAATTCTATCTCAACACTCATCTTTTAATTTTGAATAACAATAATTCAGAAATTTCTGATCATGTGGACATAACTGATAGCCTGGATTCTACTTCTACACCAGCCTTAATTTTAATACAGCCATTGTTAAAACAAACAAACAAAAAAGATGTGTATTAAGGCATAATAACAATGATCTGGTCTTTAGCAGGTGGAGGAAAGAGGGAATGACATCAGCAGTGACCTTAGAGAAACAGTTKTTGCTGCCAATCATTCTGGGAAGGGTTATAAGGTCCTTCACAATCAATATGGAGTCCACCATTCTGCACTGACACTGATTATTCGTAAGTGGAAAACGTTTAAGACAGCTGCTAATCCTCCTGAATAGACATCCCAGCAAATTCACCCGGATGTCCTTTTGGACAAATAAGACTAAATTAGACATGTTTGGCCATACTGTTCAGAGCTTTGTATGGTGAGAAACAAATAGTGATTACAATAAAAATCCTTGTGCCTGTCAAGCACAGTGGWAAAGAGATGATGATTTGCACTTCTTTTGCGGCTTTACAGTACTTTATGAGCTGAGCATGAAGTCAAAGTCATCATTGAATCAACCATGAACCGCTCTGCATATCAGAGTATAAAGTAGATCTCAAGCCCACCAGGAAATCCACAACAAAATGACAAATAAATAAATAAATAAATAARTAAATAARTAAATAAATAAATAAATAAATAAATAAATAAATAAATAAATAAATAATGTTGCTACAATGATTCAGTCAAACTTCTGACCTCAAATGGATTAAAATCTTGTATTGAGACTATAGAACACTGCAGAAACCAATGTCTTTAGTGGTGCTCTCCACTCAGGCCATTTTTAGAACACTAGTCATGTGACCACGTTTATGCATTCGTATGCATACAAACACTGGTAGCAGGCTCCACAGTTATTAATCACAGTGCACAGTTTAGCTGTGTTTAAGCTTAAAGAAATTCAATGCAACCGTGGATTAATATCTGCTCCAAACATTTTATTGTAAGTGAAAGACTACAGGACCACCCTGAACATATCATTGCACTTTTTGCCCCTAAATGAGWACTGTAAACCCTATATCTCATTACTGTGCTGCTAGGTTTACTTCCATAGCATTCRTTCTGCTATAGCCTCGCACGATTTCTACTGTAGTCAGTCACACAAATGTTGTTACACACTAGATGTGGCAACCACAAGTGAGAAGACACTGGTACAAATTGACCTTTTTAACAATTTTGCCCACTTTCTTGTCTGTTGAAGACCTTAACTCTCCAACCAACATTTCAACTGAACATTCCTGTCTCCCAAAGCTGAACATGACAAACGTTTTGCTAGGAACTTTTTTTAATGTTAAGAAAACACTGGATTTTTGTTGAATTCACCTTGCATTTACTATCTTTTTGGGTTAGTCACTACTATTATTGAACTGAAGCAAAGGTTATCTACAACAACGTAAGAATCTAATTTATACATGTCAACCCCTTTGGATGTTTATCTGTATAATGAGCCTCAAAAATCTGTAAATTTCACCAAACATATGTATTAATCACGTGCAGGGGGACATGCAGACTGTCAATCATATAGATGACAGCACCTGCACCRGCGGCAGGATGGCTCAGTGGTTAGCACCAATGCCTCACAGCAAAATCCTGGGTTCGATCCCCAGTTTGAACCTGGGGTCTTTCTGTATGGATTTTGCATGTTCTCCTTATGCTTGCATGGGTTTTCTCCAGGTACTCTGGTTTCCCCCACCCCCAAAAACATGTACAATAGGTTGCCTTCAGGTCCAGGCTACACTTGAAAAAGAGATCTGCGATCTCAATGGGACTTACCTGGTTAAATAATGGTAAATAAATGATAAATAAAGCAGGAGGAAATAAAGATGGTTACTTGATGTTATTTATTGTTTTTTTAACACTCCTACAGGCTCTGACATGATAAATAAATTTGAAACTAAGTTTTTGGAAAGGTCTGCAAAAAAATTGTAAGGTTGCTCTATACATCTATAAAAATCCATAAGGTTGCTCTATACGTTTATGTACCTGCAAATCGAGGGAAGATCTATGTAAATTAYGGACAATCCGTACAACTTGATATGTATGCTAATCACGTCCTRCAAAAAATTACTACAACAAGTTATCGCTGCTAAAAAGCTAATACAAGCTGTTGAATCATGGGGTTGACCTAATTTTTTACACACTGACTGTATCCATAATTTTCACAAAATGTGGCTCTGATGTTATTTTAGAAAAAAAAGCTAATTCTTGTGATGCATTTCCCACCTAAAAAGCGGCAAATATAACAAATTGTTTTAGGAAATTTCTAAACAATCAAAGACAATTCAAACCTAAGCTCACGTAACAAAACCTTCCCTTGAAGGAGGCTTCCTAAAATGACAATCTAACCTAGAGGTTTTGCTTTCACTAGATGTATTGAGAGCCTGTTACATTCTAATCCTAAATGTGGGCTCTGACATCCTCGATATCAGAATATGTGGGTGGAAAAGAACAAGTGAACGAAGGACAATGCAGCTTGTAATCCTGTTAAAGGATTATGGGATCCACTACATGCACAAACACACACACACACACGGGGATGTTGTGTGTGGGAGCATCCTTCCTGCCTTACACTTGTTCATTAACCCCTACACTCAGGCTTAATGGCATTACATAAACAACCCCAAAGTCCCTTACCCTTTAAATGACCTTAATCTTCAATTTTTACAAAAAGTGTGCCGTCAAAGAAAATCCATTTTTACCAAGGACTTTTACTCATCTTTGAACAGGATGGAACTACAAAAAYGGCTCTTGCTTGACGCAGTTTTAGCCTCTAGGCTACAGTATGCACTTGTCTTGTAGATGAAGTCATACTTTTTTTAGATCTTTAATCAAATTCTCGGCAAGGTTTTGCATAAAAATCAGCAGTGAGATCAAACACCAAGGCTTTCCCATGCACATCGCCAAACTGAAAACACATCACTGAACCAGATGAGCTCAATTATCCCATTGTGAATCATTGTTATGACATCTAGGATGCCATACATTAAAAAGAAGCTACACATTATTAATCCATGCATTGGTCCTCTGTGATGCTAATGATCAGACTTGAGGCACATACAGTTCAAAAGTGCAGAATAGAGCTACGGAAGCTTTGGGCGTCACAAAATTATTGTTCTGAGCAGATGAAAAGTGTGTTTTTTTTATTCCTTATACGGGAAAAAAATATACCATTGTGTGGGTAGTGACATCGCCAGGAGCGGCACTTCTGAAACTTCTAGATGAAGTACAACTCCCATCAGCACCACCACCAATTATCAACTCTGTCTAGATGTTCCAYAGCTTCCCCCATTTTGCACTCATGTTTAGATTGTATTATAGCCCTGGGACATGCGGCGCAACACTTTGCAAGGTTTGCAGATGTAGAAGTGCTTGGAGAATAGGATATATGCTTACTCAAGTTCTCATAAACGGGCAACTTATCAATGCAGCAAAAATTACATCAAACTATGAATTATTAAAAGGTTGTTTAGCCCAACTGTAGCATCATTTCTGCTTTGCATTAAGATATCGTCTGACATTTAGTTTGGTGGAATCACCCTTTTGGTTTTTACTCTCTTTGGTCATTTTTCATTTCTTTTTATATCTTCAGAAACACATATTTCTTTAGCAGTTATTTTCTGCTGAACTTCTTTTTGTTTGACGTTTCACATCTACGTATTGTCAAGAGAAAACAGTGCCAAGACTAATCAAAAATGTATTAATTTGGTGTTGTGAAACCACAAGTTTCAACACGAGCCTGCACACTCATGTTTTCCCTGGAGATATTCAAAGAAAAGAAAACGAAACCAATTAAACGCACCAATAAAAAGCAGAAGTTAAGTTTTTTTGTCTTACCTATTGATGCCGACAACACAAGAGAAGATATGGATGTCCCATGTGGTCGTGYAGGAAGCACATAGAAAGAGAAACAAAGCAAAGAAGCACACATTAGTGAATTTTGTATTTTCAAAACTCAGTATGCGTGAGCTCTTAAGTCTTTAACAGCAGAATGTCATGTAAGAGATATACATATGTTGTGTCAAAACATATAAGGATGGAAATCAATCAGAGTTTACCTAAATAATGATGGCTAATTGCTAAAAATAAATAAAAACAATAAAAAATCATCACAACCTTCTCAAAGCAACATTTTTTTATTTTATGTGGTTGAACTTTGTTTTATTTTTCTTTCACATTAATTTATTCATTCTTCAACTGTTCCCTTTCTGAAAGGATCGATACAGCAAGCAAAATAACACGAGGATKTGGCATTGTTTTACAACGGGTGCCCTTCCTGATGCCACCGCAGGGAGCTACTTTCTACAGCAATGGTTCCCTGACCTTTTAGGTTTTGACCCACAAAGTAGCAGAGACCTGCRCCTCCAACTATTTTTGATTGATAAACCTTTGTATCAAGTCAAATAAGCAAGAGCATAGCAACAATGTGTATTATATTACTTTCCTCTATTTTTAATTGCACTAACCACGTCACTCCTTTGGAACAACTAAAAAGTTGTTAGCAGTCATTTTTAAAATAAAGTAATTTATTTGGAAAATCCAGCACAATTGAGTTCCAAYCCAAAGTTTAGGAACCACTGATTTAGAGGACCCAGAGGAACAGATGTGGGGTCAAGGGCCCAGAATGGGTATTATAGTGTGGTCAAGTGTGGGTGCTTCACCTTTCCCAATGTTCAGGGGATTCAAACCAACAACTTCTTAATTACATGCTTGCCTTTATAACCTTTGCGCCATCACTTCCCTTCTACATCTACATTATTTCTAAATGTCTTGCTTACATTAAAAAGGACAAAATGATTGCACAACCCGTGTCAGCTTTGTTAACAAGTCATTTGCAATAATGTTACAAATATATTTTAAAATCTTGAAATTAAACGTAAAAAATGACTAATTTCTACTAAATGATCTCAGTATTTATGGTGTGATTTGTTG
>NW_013952572.1:738867-741359 GCF_001266775.1 Austrofundulus limnaeus | reverse complement strand
TTATTGATTGGGGTGAATGGTTGGGTGTCCACAGATTTCTATGAGGGTCAAGGTCACCATTGGCCACCCCCTGTCTCCGCTATTGCACCTGGTGGTAGACAAAACTGCCTCCTCGGCTCACCAGGAAACATCACTCAGCGCTGCCTCTGACAAGGCCAAAAAAATGCACCGAAGCTTTTACCCACTTGAATGTATTGCACTAAAAACTTTACAATTTACTTGCATTCCCCGTTCATTTCCAGTCCAGAAAAAACACTCATCTSAAAACATCCACTCTTCAAATCCCTCAGCGACAGGGGACGTTAGCGTACCGCGTGTATAGTTTRATTATTAACAATCTCCACTTAAATTAGTCACAACTGAATTGAGCCACAACAAAGGAGTTTTTTAGTATTTTGAGGCCTCTTTGAAAAACATATTTGTGCTTCAGATCTTTAAACAAAAAACAATGTTATTTGTTAAGGTTTTATATCAAATACAGCCTGGGTGACAAAAGTAATAGTTCTCTTGCATCCTCTTAGAAACAATGGTAGTAATTTCTAGTTGGCATTACATCACAGAGCTTTTAAAATTATTTTCTTAAAAAAAGTGATTCGTTTAAGCCTAGAAAAAATTAATGCAATAATAAAGTTTCTTAAAAGGTCACTGAATGAAAATTCACATCAGAAATCAGTCATTTCATGGACATTTAAAACTCACAGTATAGAAAACAAATTTAGGTAAATGTATATACAGCTAAAACACTATGTTTTGATTTCACTGTCACTTAGTATGTTAATTTTGTCTTCTTTTCAACGTTGTCTTTATTCTTATAATCACGGAAATAAACCAGAACGGTTTCTAAATTTAAAACACCCATACAGTGTGAAAATAAGCATTTGAACACCCTACGACTTCGCAAGCTCTCCCACTTAGAAATCTTGAAAGCATGTGATTTCCAGATTTTTTTTAGATTATGYCTCTCACAGTGGACATGCACCTAAGATGAAAATTTCAGACCCCTCMATCATTGCTAAGTGGAAGAACTTGCAAAGTCGCAGGGTGTTCAAATACTTATTTTTCTCACTGTATATTTTCCTTTGAGTCTTTTAATATGAGGCAAACTTCACTTAAAAGCATGCATCTCTTTTTATCATTTTCTTATAATTCAGTTGTGCTCAAAACAAAGTCAGTCAAAGGACAAATTTAAAGTGGATTTCTTTCCAAAACGCTTACAGAACCAGGTTTCTTGATGGATACACATTATTACACAGTGCCATTGAGAAATAAAAATCAGGTTTAAGCTTCCGAGAATCAGGAGGAATATTTTTATCTCCCAGCTCAGAGGTTTTATGTTCCACTGCAGTAGAGTCATGACATTTGATTATCTCGTCAACATAAATTCAGGAAATCTCTATGAAATGGGCTTGTTTTCTATGTTGCGGTAAAATCTGCGTCATTACCAAAGCAGGAAATAACATTTGATCAAAACCAGACTGGAAGTAGAACTGACTAATATGCAGGACAGACAGGAAATACAAATATTGCTTGAACTATATCAGTTTTGAACAGCTTTGAACAGCTACATTAAAAAACATCTAGTGTACATGCATTTATGGAAGTAATAATTATCTTTCATATTTAATAAAAAAAGATCAAATGTAGCTTAATCTCCATAGGCAACACTCTTCTGATCCATGATGTGATTCTTCATTTCTTGTCTTCTAGAGCAAACCTTCATGTGTAAAAAGCAACAGAAAAGGGGGGAAAAAGGTGAAATGATGCTCCTATTCAACACAGACTCCACTTCTTGATAGGATAAAGGACAGGATGTAAGCCCCACTTCAAAGTACGGTGTAAGGGGTTGCAAGCTTTACATTCAGTTAATCTGACCTGTGGGCAATGCCTTAGCCACTAGCTCTAATGTTAATCCTTTGACTGCTCTTCTCTGCACAGTTCACAGATTCCTCTTGTCAATGGGATACTGCACCCGTGAGACGTCTGAAGTCTGCTTGTTGTCGTCTCAAAACAAAGCCAAACACAGCTCTGCTCGTCTCTTTAGGATATAATCAGGGTAGAAACTCACCAGAGGGTCTTCTTGTTTAAAGAAAAAATTGACCAAGAGATGTTCAGGTTGACAAGAACTGCAAGTGTTTCACGTTGTCAATGGCGAACAGTTAAAAAAAGCCACCATGGAAATCCAATGAAGAATGTCTGACTGCCCTGACCTCGCTAAYGCTTCTTTTATCCCTGCCACCTTACAGCTTTAACCAGTTTTGGCTCAAAAAAAAAAAAAACATTTAGTCATGGTCACATTGTGAGGCTGAGCCAGTGACACTTTCAAGGAAATGGTCTGGAGCAGCAGTGGGAAATCCTAACCCTTGAGGGTCACTATCTTGTATGTTTTACTTGTTCCCATGCTCCAAGACACCCGATTCACTGACTGATAGACTTGGCTGCAATTAGGTTGTGGAAATACTGTATCAAGTTATTGTTTATATATTAAAATAACC
>NW_013952572.1:737125-738857 GCF_001266775.1 Austrofundulus limnaeus | reverse complement strand
TAGACCTGTTGGCAACAAAAGGTGAAAAACAATGAGGATTTTCGTTTAGGTTATTTTAATATTCGTATTCAATTATTGCGGGGCAGAAAAAAGTCAAGACTGAAGAGAGGTGCTGTTTTTGAATGATCACTTCTTTAATCACATCTTTTAAGAAAGATTATGTGWTTTTTGTACAAACATGAATTAGTCCAATGACCAATACACTTTAATAATCAATCAGKTCAAGCAAGTCCAAGGCAAGGCACAAGCTAGCATGTCGATCAAGAGTCCATTTCCACTGTTGATAAAAAATGTTAAGATTACTAAATTTACTCAAATTTGAAAATGTTCAAATTTATGTTTTTTGGTGTACAGTATTTACAGTTTCAGCAAAATTACAGGGATTACCACAAACTACCAGTAGTTATAGGTTAAATGAAAAAAATCCTCAAAAGACTGAGTCTGCAAACTGTGAAACACAACTTTGTGTCACTTTACTGTTCGTCAATGAGAGCAGAGTTTGCAGGTTCGGCTARAATATGTGGAGGCCTTAAGCTGAGGAAGATCAGGTTCAGTGTGTTCTTTAGCCAAACTCTGTTAAAAGAGTTAGGGATAGAACAATGAAGAGGATTTGATTGTTGGGCTTGTTGGACATTCAGTTAGATTGGTCARTTTGCTTGTKTATGTCAGATACTCAAACAATTCAGTACCTTGTAARCTTGTACAACTGTTTGTTTTTTCTGTAACATCATGGCGGTACTTCGAGAGCTTAGTATTCTCTGAGATTGCACGATTTATAGAAGGTTTGGGAAGTATTGCTCTTAACAAGTTTGATCCTTTACAAATAACGTTAACTTTCCTTCAAAAATCAAAAGCTACATTTTAGCATTTGTGCCAATAATGCAAGAATTCATTACTTTTTTAGAACATTCTCCRCAGCAGAAGCTGACCTGCTCCAGCAGTCTATCTGTATGTAAACCCTAAAGTGTCTCAGGCGAGTCACGTTGGCTAACCAGCACAAYTATACCCTCCTGTTCAGACTTGAATGTTAATATTGTCTGTAAACATTTGTCGACAATCATACTGAGCATTACGGCAGCCGGTACAACCTTCCTAGATATCAGCAGAACACAGTGTCTCTGTGAAGGATTAATTTTTAATAATATCCCCCCACATTCAATAACAAATTTTGCACACACCTATGCACAATTCTAGTTCAGTATTAAAGCTGAAGCTTGCTTGATGTCGTTTTACATTAATGTGAAGGAGGCAGCTGATTTAGGTTTACGTTGAAATTGCACCAACATTTTTCCCCCTTACAGCCTGTCTGTCACTGTTTGTTGTCCCAGAGACACTCGGTGAAAACTGCTCACTGCTGATGAAAGCACTTTCTGAGAGAAAAAAGGTGTCTGCTGTGCTGTTATCCATTTTTGTTTATAGACAGGAGAGTTAATAGCAGCTAATGAGAGAACAGTTCAGCTGCTGTGCTGTTTGCAGACGTTGGCTGTGTGACACCTAATAAAAAYTGCAGAGGACACGGAGGTGTTGGGTGCAGATGATGGGGTGTGAAGTGTGAAATGGACAGCTCTATATACAAAATGCACCCAACTGTGCCGTCAGGATGCAGCGCTTTAGTGTTGAGTGTTGATGGCTGACTAATAAAAAGAGAACATTACATGTTTCAGAAAAAATGTCAGTGAAGAGAAAGTGACCATGTGTCCCTATTATCAGCCTGAAGTACAACCTGTATGAA
>NW_013952572.1:733823-735429 GCF_001266775.1 Austrofundulus limnaeus | reverse complement strand
TTTAATAGTATTTCTGTATTTATTTCAGATTTAGTCAGTCGTACACTTAGTTCTTATCAGTGTTCAAAAGAAGGCGTGTTAACGCTCTATTTAATCAAAATTAAACATAAAATGTCAAAGTTCATTACAACTGCCCTTTGAGGGCCACCATAAAACTCATGTGGCCCTTGGTGAAAATGAGTGTGACACCCCTGGTCTAGGTCATTCATTCGCAAAGTCAGGATCCCGACCTACATTGGGATCTTAGATTTTTTTATGGGTCACCAAACTGCTTTCTTAAAAACGTTCCTCTCTTATCAACAATCATGAGTGCAGATTATCATTAAGCCATGCAAGGGAACCTGTAGCTTTTTTCACTGCAATCACAGTGCCCATTTATAGAGCAAATCCATCCATTATCTTTAGCCGCTTCTTTGTTTCAGGGTTACGGGGGTCACTGGTACCATATATCCAGCAGTCACTGTGCGAGGGGCAGGGTACACCCTGGACAGGTCCCAAGTTCATCACAGAGCCACACATAGAGACCAATAAGCATCATCTCTGTCACTCACACCTAACARCAATTTAGAGTAACCAGTTAGTCTAACAGTCATGTTTTTGGTCGGTGGGAGGAAACCGGAGTTACCYGGCAAAAACTCACACATGCATGGAGAGAACATGCAAACTCYCCTCAGAAGGTCCYAGGTTGGGGTTTGATCTGACAACCTTCTYGCTGAGAGGCAACAGCTCTACCAAATGAGAAAATCAACCATGTCAAAACTCAGTCACCAGTGAAAAGGAATGGATGCTTGATTAATAAAGAGACATGGCAAAAGACCAAGCATCAACTAATGGATGCCATACTACAGAGAATAAAGATCAACGCAAAGTGAAAACTGTAAGTTCACTCAAAAAAAGCAACAACAAAAAAGGAGAAGAGAGGAAACATTAACAGAGCTGGTGGGACAAGCCACACTACTAACCCTAACCCATTACTCTRTATGTTATCCAGGACTAAATGTATTATTTTTCATTTTAGAGAGAGAAAAAAAAACAAACAGCTGGTTGTTTGTCTGCCTTATTTTGAAATATTGTGTCTAAATACATTCAAATGGTCTACAATGTTTCCAAGAAGATGTGCATACATTTTTAAGTTAAATTTTGAAATTATTTGTAAGTGAATAAACCAAGGTAATGCTTAGAACAGAGATTCTTAACCTATGGGCCACGGCCCAATGAGGGCCTCAAACAAACAACAGTTTTTTAACTTTGGGGCACAGAGGGCCGTGGGACAGCACTGATTTTGAATAAGATGCAATACATTTTCTCACCACTAGTAGCAGTAGTGCACCACTCAGATGTTTAAAAACTTTTTTTTAATATGTAGAAGAAGAGCCTTAGATATCTACCAAAAATGGAAACTTGTTTTAAATGAAAAATAGAAGGCAACCCATCAAAAAAGGCCAAAGTTCGTCACAAATATGAAGTACAGCTTCTGGTTCTGTCATGCAGTATTTTAAAAGTTCAAAACATTATCAAATACAGTTGCAGACACAACCATTTTTTAAATTTGCACTTCATCAAATTATTTTTGTAGTTTATTTTTCAATATTTTTAATGTATTTTA
>NW_013952572.1:723672-730904 GCF_001266775.1 Austrofundulus limnaeus | reverse complement strand
TTTAATTTAGTTATAATGTAAATACAATAATAATTAAACCAAGATTTAGAATAATTATCATTTTGATCCACACATTGGTTATGCCTGATTGGGCCTCTTTATGTTCAACAAATTGGGCCCTGAGGTCAAAAAGGTTAAGAACTCTTGGCTTAGAAGATAGTAAAATGTATAGGATAAGGTACTTTCAAAGCACAACTGCTTTCTTCATAAAAGTAAATAAAGCCCAATTTAAATGGGGTTACAATATTTTGTCATTTGGAAAATATGGGTCACCTGTAAAAAAAAATTGGAAAAAACTGGTCTAGATGGTGACCAAGATGCCTTTTTTAAAAAAAAAAAATCACATTATACTAATGTGAAATCCAGCACATATTCAGCTTTTCTTTTTCAGTTTCAAACCTGCTAGCTAGCCATTTCCAAACCACCAAAGCTCTTTAGTAGCAACTTCCTCTCCAATAACTTGAGGGCGGCCTGATGGAAGAAATACGGCATCGTAAAACATAGCGGGCCCGTTGTTGTAAAACAAGCAGGTGTTGGTCTAATTTGGACCGGAGAGCTGAAAATGAAAGCAAGCTGATGGGAAGTTTTACACGAGGAGCGATTCATGAGGCTGCCGCCAAATAAACAGAGACAGAAGGCAGCGAGGAGCAAAACGAGGGGCGACAGGGGACTTTATTTATTTATTTATTTTTTGCTTGAGTCTCTCTTCACTTGTGGCTCACTTATTAGGGGCAATTCTTTCTCCGGAACCCCCTGCTGTGCTTGGATTGCACACACTCACAACGATGTGCAAGAAAAGAAGTGATACATGTGATAGCCGGTTGGCTAATTCTGCCACGTTATCGAGTCGCCTGGTTTCCCTCTTGTGTCTCTTTATTGAAGCCACAGAGCAAAGAAACTAATTAATCGACTTTATACGTTCTTTTTAGAGGCCATTACATTCACAGATAACATCTCAGGCTGGCATGTTGTCTGAAATACAGCTTTCATTAGGATTTTATGCTTCAGCAACAATCAAAAACATGAGTGTGTGAGCTTGAGTCTTCACAGCTACAGCGTCTCAGTATGCAAGCAGCGGCACAAGGACCATCCTTCCTGCATGCTGATTCCTCCAAGCCATGTAGCATTTCTGCTCATCTGAACAAACGTGGACACAGATCAGACGGAGAGGGATGCAAAGATTTGAGCGACAGTCACTTAAAGAGCCGCGGCAAGCTGCAGATGTCAATAAATCTATCAAAGCAAATACCAGATCCATGCGAAGGAAATGCCAATGTTAGTTATAATGAGGCTGCATTCTGCTGGAGAGGAGCTGCAGAGCGATCCGACATGCTTCAAAAAAAAGAAAAAAAGAAAAGAAAAAGCACAGATTCTGCAGAAACATGGAGGCAGGTGCTGAGGAGTTGAAAAGATGGCAGCTCAGAGGGGAAGAACAGATGGAATAAATGAAATTCAAGGTTTAGCGATCCTCGGAGGTGCCGGCCACCTTTCATGTCAGAGTTTTCCACTAAGATCATCTTGTGTTGAGAAAGGATGGAGTTCTAGCCAAGAGGATACAGACATTTTTGTGAATTATAGCACAGCAAATCCAGCTCTCATGTCTCAAAAAAGGAGGACAATCGAAGACAAAAAGCACACAGAAGCAGTTGAATAATTGATGCAGAGGGAGGGAAATTAAACAAACGACAGGGGAGACAAACAGGAGATCAGGAGGAAGGTTGTGGGTAAAAACCAAGTCCAGGATAATTTTAGAAGCAGACCAGGGAAAACCATTGTTCTTCCCGTTTTGCTCCACCCTGTGTTTCCGCCTTTTTACCGCCCACTGCCATTATGTTTTTGTTTGTTTATGTATGCYRGGGCATCAAACTCATTTTCACCAAGGGCCACATGAGCATTATGGTGGCTCAAAGRGCCAGTTGTAATAAACTTTGACGTTTGGTGCTTAAATTGGGCTAAACACGAAATGTTACRTTCCTCGTCTCATTGCTACAGCTGAGCASTGCTCACAAAMAATAACTGAGCTGTAAGTGGTACTTTGTACAAAAAAMCCCGTGCTTTAATATGCCCTCCTAAATACCATTAAACATAAGCTTTACCCACTAAATTCTGGTAAGTAGATGCAGTTTTGAATTCTGAGCTCTCCCACTTTGACTGGGAATTGTCAYTGTTCCAGTTTAAATTTACAACTTGTAGGTGAGAAATTCCCACTTCCCAGTACAASTGGGCCACAGCAAATGTAGCTGGTGAAACTGCAGCGAAATAGAAATTTTATGTCATCATTTGCTGGCTGATGGCTATTTTTAAACCCTGTGCACTTCCACCAAGTTGTGGGATACTGTCATGTTGTGGATACAAGAATAAACATGCATTATGAGAGATGTAGTTTATGGCTAACGCTGGCTTTAATGCAGAATACTCTGCTTTTAAGGCATTAATAGATCTTTGAAGATCTTGCAGGACACATAAAAATGCTGTAATGGACCACATTTTGCAAACAACASRTTAACTTTTGGATTCAGCTCAATTCAAGATGGTCACTGAGGCAAAGCAACTTGGCAAACACAAACGTGCCAATAACTCAGGCAGTTTGACAGATATCGAGCTAAACTGCAGTRTAGCTGTAGCTGAGAGTCAATAGCAACAATTACTCCAAGTGCTACCAGATCTTTTTTCTCATTTCACCTGGAATTTCCTCCACTGCTCTGATCTAACTTAACCTCAACTTTTCATTGTTGATCACTTGTTTTATTTTTGCTAATCTTTTTCTTGTCTCCATTTGAATCATTTGCACCTGAGCTGGCCAAGTGCCATTTTGATTCATTTACATTTATTTGTGGCAAAATCAACAAGTCATTATAACAATGAAGTTCCTCGGTTTGCTCACTTTCAGCCCAACAGTTGCTGCCAATTGCATGCTTCCTACTGCCAAGATGTAAAATAAGGTACATTTATTCGGATGCAATATTGCCTTTTGTTTGAGAAGCTGGCTTAAAAATCTCATCTGGTCAGTTTGGCACTGTTTTCAGCAGAAGTTATAGATTTTGGAAAGGAAATAAACATATGTAGTATTTTTAAAAAGTAAGATAAACTGATTTCTTTAAATGTTGGTGCAGAAAAATAAGGCCAATGAAATGCCTCTTGGCATGCATACAGGTCAAGTTGTATGAATTGTCCATAAAATACACAAAATTTCCCACATTCTTCTATTGTATCTTGTGAGAGTCCTACAGCTTTTTTTATATTTACGGATTTCTGAAGGTCAGTATAGAGGTAAAGGGCCAAAGGAGTCCACATGTATGGACTAAAGTATTTTTTAGTAATCAAATTTTTGTTATAAATCTAAGCAGTCTAGGCAGCAGGCAATATGCATTCCTTGAACTATTGGATATCATCCACTGTCTTTCATGCCAGAGTTTGTAAATAACAAAAAGTCTGCATTGTCAGATTGAGTTGAGACAGACTCAGCTACAGCCAAACCATATTCTAGTTTAATATCTGCAAATCTAATTGAGTTATAGCCATTTCTGTGTTTGCTAAGCTCAGATTGTTGTGGCAGCCATTTTTAATTGGATTCATGATTATTTTAATCATTTTAACCTAATTTTAAAGTAATACATATCTTCTTAGATTACCTTACCAGAATTGCAAATCATTGGTTCATAAATAGGACAGTTTTATCCCTCATCATCCTGTGTTGGAATTCTGTCTATCTCCTTCCACAAAATGTCTTTCTGTGTCATTTTGACATTCTGACACCTGCTGCTGCTTCAAACAACTGAAAGTATTTCTGCTATAAACCTCCTGTGTTGCTCTGCCCGAGGCTCCTCTCTTTCAGGGTAGATTGTCTTTATCCCTCTGGCTTTGGCTCRAAATCAGTGGAAGAAAGGCTGTGTTTGTCTTAATAAATTAAAAAAATAATTACATGCAGGCAAATATGGCATAATCCAACAGCAAATTCAGCTAAGCGCAGGTTTATCAGCAGCTATCGTAAGCGCCAGCTAATGATAGCTGTCCTTCATCTGGGGACAAAAAAAATTCCCCTCATAACATCCGKAGCTTATTCGACAAGGCTTCGCTTCACAAATCGTTGCTTTCCCTTATCGTTCCTTCGGGGAAGTGGATGCTTCCTCTCCGGGGGAGGACAAGTTTTCCTTTCTGTTGAGCTGCTAGGTTGTATTTATCTTGTCATCAGAGATGGACGGGGGATTTGTTTAAGGTGTTAAGGATGGTAGAACTGAAGGAGGGCGGCGGTTGTTAAGTATAGTTGTCTCATGACCGCATCATAAACACAGAGGTGGGATGAACGCAATTTGGAAGGGCTATTTAACAATTTTATGCCGGCTGGTTCCAAATAAAGAATTATTCTCTTATTTTTTAAATCATACATGTGGGTTACATCTACTCCATTCAACACAATTCTAGTAATTCATGTATTTTGAAGTTGATTTTTTTCTAGGCATTTGAAAATATCTTAAGGTGAATTCTGAATTTTTTCATTTGATGTGATTTGTATATAGGTCACTTTTGCAACAGAGATCTAAATATTACACAATTAGGTGGCGAATTTCATTGCAACAAAAGGCCGAATAAAAAAAACTGTACTGTGGTTACAGGCTAAATCGTATCATAGTTAAAATCTAAACCATACCGTGGTTGAAAGCTAAATCGTATTGTGACTAAAGGCTAAGCTAGGGTTGGGCAGTATTGCTCATTTTCACACCGTGTAACGATCTTTAGAAAATGCCGTGGTATTTGGTATTACTGGGCAGCAGCAGCCTGGTGGGGGGGGGGGGGGGGGGTTTGAGTAGTTAGTTAATGTTTAATGGGAAAACGTTTACTTGTGAGCATTTACATGCCTAACGTCAGAGAAAGGCATTTAAAGAAATGCAGCTGCACATTGCTGTCACTGTGAGCGGCACAGCAGGCATCACAGAATGTGTTTACCTCCTATTACGTCCAACAGATCAAACAAGTCAAACTATGTCTTTTCAGAGTTTTAACTTTCAAAATGTTTCGGGCACGTCCCACTGGGAGGAGGCCCAGAGGAAGACCAAGGAAAYGCTGGAGGGACTATGTTTCTCAGCTGGCCTGGGAACACCTTGGGATTCCCCCGGATGAGCTGTCCCAAGTGGCTGGGGAGAGGAAAGTCTGGGTCTCTCTGCTTAGGCTGCTGCCCCCGGATAAGAGGAAGAAAACGGACGGATGGACTTTCAAAATAAACTGATTCTTACCATGGTCATTTCAAAGCTGATGCATGCTTTTAGCAAGGAAAAGTCTTTGTGGCGATAAGTTTTATAGTTATTTCCTCATCTGCAGCTTGAGGTCATGGGCGGTCACCGGTAAAAAAATAAATAAAAATAAATCACCAAACATTTAAATCCAAAAGGAGTCCCACTCTTTGCTTGAATTAAGACACCCTCAGCTGGTCGGTGTGTGAAGCTGTGTCAGTATGCACTTCACCTCACGTGACTCATACGTCATATTTTTTTATACCGTTGTCACTTTTTGACACCTTCATTCCACTAAAGCCTAGGGTAAGCTATGCCGCGATTAAAGACTAAATTGTACTGTGGTTATAGGCTAAATTGTAATGTGATTAAAGGCTAAATCAAAGCACAATTAACAGCTAAACTGAAGCACAATTAAATGCTAAAATGTAATATGATTAAATGATAAATCAAAGAGCGATTAAAGGGTAAATTGTATCGCGGTTAAAGACTAAACCGTGCCTTAGTTAGAGTAAATTGAAGTGGGGTTATAGGCTAAATCTAGGCACGATTAAAGGCTAAATTGTATCATGGTTAAAAGCTAAATCAAAGCAAAATGAAATGCTAAATCGAAGCAAAATAAAAGGCTAAATTGAAGCTCGGATGAAGGCTAAATGGAAGTGCAGCTAAAGGCTAAACCTAAGTGCAATTATAATGTTAAATCATAATGCGAATAAAGGCTTAATCGAAGCCTCATTAAAGGCTAAATCAAAGTGTGATTAAAGGTTAAATCGAAGCATAATTAAAGACTAAATCCAGCTGTGATTAATGACTAAATCGAACAGTGATTGAGGGCTGAAACTTACCATATGTTTTTCCTGCCCATAAAATTTTATTAAATCAGATTGGACTGTTGAGCAAGACATGTATTGTTAGACAACAACGAACAAGCATTTGTTATATTAGTCAACTGTTGTTGTACAGTAATAATTTTTAGGGATAAACCTTAGACAGTTAAAAAAAGAGCTGTCAACCCTATTTCAATAAGTGAAAAAAATCAGGTAACCTCATTTATGTTGAGGCAACAGGTGCTATGYGAGACATCTGTTCTTTTATGGGAGACCCACTTTGTCCAAAGAAATCCCCCTCTTAGACACCTTAAAATGATGGAGCTGTGTTTTTATGCCGGAACATCTATGGCCACCGGAGTCTGCTCCATTAACAGGATGCGTTCTGATCTCAGAACAATAAAACGAAAGAAGTGGAGCAACAGCTTTGGGAAAACGTTGTTCAATTTCTACGCCATTTTTAACGTCGTCTGACTGAGTCGCTTCATTAGTATATTGGTTGAATTAAGATGCATTGTATTTGCTGTAAGCAGATGTTAAAGGCTGGAACAAAGCAGAACGGTAATGCAATGTGATGACAAAGAAATATGCTCATAACTGAATGGTGTGATTTAGAAATAAAAACATTCTTTTAAGCTCAAATAGATGCTGTAATCCAGGGATATTCAATGATGGGGTGACGGTGGGGTTGCCCATTTTTTCAACTTTGGAGACAGGACCTTTTGCTCTGTTGCACCTCCCAATCATGTGAGGACACCTCGGACTACAGAGAGTTTAAAGAAAGGACTGAAGACCTTCCTTTTAAAGATATTTTGTGCAAGAATATAGTTTATCTGTGTCTTTTTCAGTTTTTAAGTTAACTTTATATTTTAAATCTCTAAGATCTACACAAATAAAGTGCAATATAAATTCAATCAATTATTATTATTATTGCAAGATAGTAAACTCTCTTGTTACCATTAATGCTAGTATGTCATGGTACCCATTTAACAGCAACACACTTGTCCCTCCCCAGTTGGTTGACTGCATCAGTAAGTAAGCAAGTAATGATTGAAAGTGTGGCCCTTGGAGAGCTCTAATAGCAGCTAGGCTATCTGTTAGGATGAATATTTCCTTCTGTGTACACTGAAGGTCTTTTCTGTTCTCTCTCTCTCTCTCTCTCTCTCTCTCTCTCTCT
>NW_013952572.1:721406-723394 GCF_001266775.1 Austrofundulus limnaeus | reverse complement strand
AAATATATATTATCTGGGTGGGGGGCTGAAATTTACTATGGGGCTAAAATATTTTTTTGGGGCCAGAATAAAGTCATACTGTAATTTGTTGTGAGTTCATGTACTGTGTTGGTTTTGTTCTTTGAGCAAGGTGATGTTCATGCACGGCTCATTTTATACATCAGTAAAAAACATACACCTATGTCTTGAATTTGGAAAAAATATCATATTTTATTTATGACTAAAAAGGGTTCAGTGAATACGCATATGAAACTGGTGTGTTCAGTACCTCAAAACAGGTTAAGAACCACTGTTCTAGTGTGTTGAATCAGATAGACTCTTCTACCTACCAGACTGGTATAACATCACTGCACTGGATGTGGCCTCCCCTATAATGCAGTAAGTAACAGAGCAAGTATTATTATCTTTTATAGTTTATTTTTGTTGCATTGGGGGGCTCATTGGTGGGCCAGATGCAAGTAACTCGCTGGCTGGGTGTGGCTCGCGGGCCACCAGTTGAATACCCCTGCTCTAATCCAATTCACCATTCAGTACAACTTTTCTGTTTAAATGTTTGTTAGGACATGATATCAAGTATAAATTCACATTAAATTTTGCTCAAGAAGCTCATCATAAAATCAAAGTTTCTCTCTTACGGTGCTCCAGTTTTTTGCTTAGCTTTGATGTTAGCTTTTCCTTCAGATCCTCCAAACTGGAGCCAACATTTGCCAGCAGCTTAAAAATCACATCAACAACACAGAAAATAGAAATGTACTTTCATCACGTTTCAGGTTTATACAAGAATTATTGTACAAACTTGGCACGTGAGGAGCAATATGAACTCTTCCGCTGTACCGCACAGCAGGCTCACAGAGCGGTGTAATAGAGGGACGCATTTTCCTCTTTGCAGGAGAGACAAAAACAGATAACAATTTCACAGCAAGTTAAACGAACACAATATAGAAACCAGAGCCACARAATGTCGGGCTTACAATCAGAAAGTAGCGCGGATAAAACTCAAAAGGCGGTTGAGCTGAAATCCAATACCGCTCCATTCCGCTGTGTGCATTTGTTGATGTTGCCCCAATCTCGCCAAGTGCTGGTGTCAATGATGGGGTCACAGACGCCCCGACAGGCTGTGGGTTATTTTGGGCTTTCCACCAATCAACCGCGAAACACTCTGACCTCTTGTATTTCCAAAGCCTGCTGGGTATCGATCAGACGGCCTCCTACTCCAGGTGTCCTTTTTCTCTTCCATTGAGTCATCAGACCTCCAGAGGACAGTCAAAGGGAAAATTGGCCTCTGCATTCTCTGGCTGCCAGGTGGGGATCCTTTCGCTGTGGCATTTCAAGGTTCCACATCTTACTTTCCACATTCCTTTTTTTTCCTTTTCCTTTCTTGATTGCTTTGTTTGCGCTGACAACAGCAAACACTATTATTTTCTGATGTGTGTGCCACAGCTGTGACAGTCAACAAAAGATTTCCACTCAGCAAACATACAGGCGGAGAAAACTGTTGGCGTTCCGACATAGAAACCGACGTCATTAATCAAGTGTAATGCTCCCATTCTAATTCCGCAAAGAGGATCTGATGGAGTAAATTTCAAGCTTGAATCAAATCCCCTGATGTGACATTTTATGATTGCCCACCACTGAAAARCGGCTCATTTCAATTCTACAGATACTGAGCTAAGGTTTAATGTGGTAGTAGCACTCATGGCTATAGGTGGCCGGATGGCACCACTCTCGCCTCCTGTGCCTGTGCCCACCCCTCAAGGTTTGCATATAGACACTTAGGGTTTTGGGTTAGAGTAGTGGTGGAGGGGAAACTGGCACCACGCCGACCTCTGCCTCTTCTTCTTTCCTTTTTTTAATTGCTCTATAGAACAACACGCACCAACAGTACATCTGGGGGGTGGTGGGGGGGGGTGTTAGGGTCTTTATTCCCATCCCGTTCCCCGACTGCCATTTGGGAAGGGGGTCCTGAAGAAGGGCGGACCGCCGGGTGC
>NW_013952572.1:713453-720722 GCF_001266775.1 Austrofundulus limnaeus | reverse complement strand
TGTGTGTGTGTGTGTGTGTGTGTGTGTGTGTCTGTGTGTGTGTGTGTGTGTGTATTAGCTCTGGACAGTTCCTTGTATCTGAGGCAGGAATCATAGCCTTATATGGTGTTTTTGGGGTGGTAATTATGCTAATTTCCTCTCGCGTGCACGAGCAGCTGGATACGAACAGGTGGAATTTACGCAGCTCATTTACACACTTTTCCTGATGATAGAAGAGTTTGTTGAATCTGACGTGGCATGTTCGTTCGAACCCTTCATACGAACAAAAGTAAGAGAAATTTAGGATAAGAATATGAACATGTTCTTGCATGAGGCCCAATGTGCCCAAATGTGTTAGAGTGTTTCTCAACATTTAAAAATTGTTTAACTAATCTTGGTATCAAAATACAGCTAACACTTGGGAGTTCATCAGAAGTTTATGTATCAAAGCAGCTGCTATTGTTTCATAGGGAAATAATAAGGATTTTCTTATCCCTTTGAATTGTTTTTTTTTCTGCATTATAAAGTACAGTATATAACCCTTATAAAAAATCATGAATAACACTAAAAACATTTGTAAACCATAAATTCACGTGTAGACATTACCTGTGCAAAGAGTCATGCTGCTAAACAAACTAGAGCAAAGTTACAGAGGTTTTAGTAAAAAAAATGACGACAGGCATTTAGTCATTCAGTACAGGAAAAACCATTTTGGCAGAATCAGTGAATGTTAAAATTTTTTTGGGTTTTTACTGCATTTTTTTTTTATCCCACRTGCCTGAAATGACTTGTTTTTGAATGTTTGTTTGTTTTAAGTACCCATACGTTATTTTTTTAACCAGGCCTATTAGGGGCAGCACCCTCCCTGATAAGTGAAAGGAAAATGTAAAATACATTTTTATAAATTCAGTTATAAATAAAGGTCACTAGGCAGAGTTTGGAGAGCCATTCAAAAAATGGAGGCGCTAAACAACTCACCTAAGYCTCTTAAAAGAGAACACATCAGGAAAAGCTTAATATAAGAGAGCCTGGACCCCGTCAGCCAAAAATGAAAACAGCAGACGAAAGAAAGAAGGAGAGTTTACAGATTTCAACCTGGAAAGACTCACACACAGAAATACGGCAGGTAAACAGTTTTACTGATAGAAGAAGTTCTTTGGCGCTCGAACCCCAGCAGAAGACGTGGGTGCAGCGAACTGCTGTGAGCTAGCAATCAGCTCAGATTTTAGGAATAACGTTGGGACTTAATATGGCCAACACTCCATGGGCATGCGCAAACGGAGTGAGGAGTGAGTAGGGCGAGAGAGTAGCCACTGATTGGGAAAGGCCCTGAATTTACGCCTAAGCTTCATTTTCCAGGACCTGGGTTAGCAACAACAAGACTTGGCTAACTGCTTCTAGCATGGTTAGTACTTTGTTCAAATCAGGATCTGACCTAAATGGATTAAAACAGGTGAGACATAAGCTGAATGTCTTTTGCAATGTTTGTGTTGTCTAGCAGTGCTATATTGTGCAGAAATGGTGAACACACCTTAGAATAGAATAGAATAGAATAGAATAGAATAGAATAGAATAGAATAGAATAGAATAGAATAGAATAGAATAGAATAGAATAGAATGGAATAGAGGTGCAGCAATTTGGTGCTATTATATTAACATGTATTTGTAACGTCAAATATTTTCAATTATTTACAAATATTATATAATAGGAAGTTCACTTGTAGCCATCCTAATATTGAATGAAATTTGTGCATTTATTTTTTTTAGGTTAGTGACACCATCTTGGGCCATTCACAAGCATCTGATCAGTGTTACACTGCTGCAGGCAGACAGGTTCAGCACTGAAGACCATCATGGAGGCTTACCCAGTGCTGAACAAGACCAAGACTGAACTGGCTCTCATCTACAGCCTGGATGATTTCAGGAGCTGCAGCGGTGCTGTGGCTCTGTACCAGCTCTTCATGGAGAACAATCTGCAGGRCAYCTTCAGAGACTGTGRCTCTRCTGAAGGTTCTCATCACATCTCCTCTGACCACAGCTGAATCTGAGGAGCTTCTCAACACTGAAGACAATCCAGACTTTCCTCAGGTACATCACACCTCACTGACTATGTTCTTGATGCCACTTTAATGTATTTTACTGTTTAATTTGTTTAAAAAACAATATAACATAGTACATTATACCGTTTAGTACACATTAGCTTGCTTTTTGAGATATGTTTATTTTGGATTTGTACCCCCCCCCCTCCACACACACACACACAAAGCATTCATAATAATCAGAACATACGTATTTATGTATGTAAATTAGTGCAACCATCATTATTTTGCTCTTGTAAGCATATTAATGTCCACAGTTAATGGTGTATATATATATATATATATACATGTATGTTTCTGCCTGTTATGAATACAGAGTGCAAGTCTCCATCATGGAGAACCCTAACTGAGAACATTTATATTCAGAAAGAAAGAAAAGAATATCTGCATTGACTTTTAAAGGATAACCTGGTAATATTTGCATATTTTCACCCATTGTAACTAAATCCCTTGAACAGACCCAAGCCAGCAATGAATTGTTTCGAATATTAAAAGTGGAACTAAAACCTAATACTAAACAATAGTATGTTGTTAAGCAAAAAAAGCTGATGTCTGTATATGCAGTGGAATAATAGATTTGACCTATTTTTATAGATTTAAATAAGAAGGAACACACAGGCTTAGAGCTGATAGCCAGATGGAGTGAGAGAAGTCAAAGCATTGTGAGACGGTTAATGTTTTATTGGACTGGGTTCTTCAATGCTTAGCTAATTCAAGACTGTATTAGCTAAGTAAATTTTATTGTAAATTTTATTTATTATTTATTGTATTTGTTTAATGTGCTATTAGGAGACAAAACACCGAATGAAACATTAACAATTAATTTTAACCAACTGAACCAACGGCAAACACAAGTGATGACTATGTTCAAAAATTCCAGTCATCAGCATATTGTTTGACACAGTTAACTTAGGCTTGTAACTCTTCACAAAAGGTTATTTTCCAGTAGTATTTCTACAGCTGCAACAAAGAAATGTTTGATAAAATGGTGATGTATACATAAAAAAATTAAAAAAAAAAATTGCAGCAACTTAACAATACTTTCTATCATTGTCCTTTAAGGTTTGTAACAGGCAGCAGATGCCTTACACATCATTGCGAGTTGTATGCAAAAGCTGAATGGCCCCTTTTAGTTCTACGGAGATACAGTCACTTGATGCTTCTGATTTATAAAGCCTTACCTTGGCTCCAACTTATTTAAACTCTCTCTTAAAATGAACTATTACTGCCCATTCCTTACGCTCCAACAATATCTTTCTTTTGCATGTTTCAGGTGTTTGAACAGAAAAAAATGAAGCAAGCATTCARTGTTATGGTTCCTATAGCATGGAATCAGCTCCATTCTGAACTCAAGATGTCTGATCTTATTTCATTGGAATTATTTTGAGGAAATCTGAAAAACAAGCTATGTGATTCTACCCATTAGTGTCATTTCTTTTAAACTATTTTGTAATCTGTTTTTAACTTGTGTATATGTTTTAATTTGTTGTTTTATTTTTGTGTAACCAGATTGTTGTGTGTTGCAGATTTCTGTCCAGGTCCCTCTTGCAAATGAGATCTGGATGTCAATGGGGGTTTACCTGGTTAACTAAAGGAAATGAAATGAAAATTAACTTAAAACTTTGTTCCAGGCTGTGGTTTGAAATTCCTATCACTGTGCAAAGTGAACATCCAGTGGTGGGCACAGCTAGCCAAAACATTAACTTCGCTAACTCATGATCTGCCAACTAATCTTACAGCTTTGCTAGCACACAACTGCTAAACATGTTAAAAAAACTAATGCTAAACAGCTAAATCAGTACAAATTAGTGAAACAGCAAATATGACTGTCACAATCTGTGTCACATCTTCTTTGAGCTGAAGATTGGTTGGACCAACACAGACCTGTTGATATTAGTGAATCATTTTGCTGTTAGCAGACTTAAAGTTGGCAAAACCAAATTTAGCAAAAGCTAATTAGTCTGGTAACATTTTTCAAAGTTAGTGAAAAACCTAATCTGCTGTACAAAATTTTAGTTCTGCAATTAGCTATTAGCTGATTAGTGGTGCCATGCCCACTACTGCATCTTTCTTCTCTGCCAAAAAAAAAGGATGTAGGCCTACATTTTTTACACAAACCAGTCTGTAAGAAATATATATATATATATATATATATATATATGTGTGTGTGTGTGAAAGTTGGTTGACTATATACTGTACGTATATACTTTTGTCTTAGTTTTTTGTTTGTTTGTTTTGTTTATGTCTGTGTATTTCCCAGTAGAATTTCTCTTGAACCAATGGACAGAATAAATTTAGATATTCAAACATTTTAACTGTACAGGAACTCATTTTAAAGATGCCTTTCATAACTAATAACCAGTAATGAAAATACAAAAATGGCTAAAACTTTGTCAATTTTAAAGATACAAGCAATAACTTTGTGTGGTGTTAGATGAGATTTGTCCCCATCACACATTATCAGCAACATAAATCAGAAAACACCTGTCCTTAAAAATTGGGCATTAACATCTGAAGTCAACCATACTTGTCTGTTAGCAAAATATCTCATGAACCACTGGACAGATTTGAATGAAATTCTCAATAAATAATCACTGAATAATATTCTAAATTTCAGATTAAAAGTTAGTCAACCCATATCATGATGGCTACTGCAGTTAATGGATATTTGCACACATAAGAATGGCTACAACCCAGTCAATTTTGCATATATTGAGTTAATATTTCATCTGGCATTAGCTGAGAGTCATCCTCAACAAAAACATTTTAAATAGATCATATTAGATGTCACAGTACTGCCAGTATTGTTGAATTTCAAATATGTGTCATTTAGATGGTGAACTGGGACATAAAAAGTAGTGGACAATATGCATTTTATTTTAAAAAATGCTAAGCCTTTAAATTTTACTGTGCGTTAACTAAAACATTAATGATAGCTTCAGCATTAGTCCAGATGTAAATAACATGAAGGCAATCTATGTGTATGTGTGCACTGTTTGCATAGCCAACAATAAAACCCATTCTGCAGCACCAGCCCTCCACATTCCAACCAAAAAAAGCTCTACTGGTCTTTATTTCTTCAGCAACATCTGTGATAACATCAGCTGTGAATAAACAGACTGTGGTTAATGAGCGACTGCTCTATTAAAACTAAACCAGAAGGACATTAATGTTTCTGTTTACAGCATAGCCCTAAAAACAACCAAAGATCAGTGAAATTACCTGTTTGTAGTGACCTCTTATAAAAAATTGGTGTTTTGTCACACAACATATCCCTTATAAGTTTGCTCCTTCTCTGCACAATTTAAACATTTAGAGCTATAACAGAGTTCCTAATCAGAATTTACAACTACAGTTTAAATATATTTTTGATTCCTAACCTGGCATACAGAACCCTGTTCTCATTATTTATTTTCACTACATCGTCCTTCTAGGTTATTGCTTGAGACACGTGACACTGCATCACCACTGGAAGCTAATCATCCATCTGTAGCCAGACTGTTAGGGGATGTAATTACAATGTATGCTGACTAAGCTAGTCACGCTTTTACACAAAGCCTTTCATTTTCCTGGTGGACTTTAGCTGATTTGGGTGCTGCTATTGTGTCTTATTGTTCCATATATGGAGTAAGTTACGGTGTCGCACAAACAAAATTGGTTGAAATGCARTACCGTATTTTTTAAAAACCAATACTTGTTGAAATGTAGCCTGATTTTTTTTCTCCAAAGTACTCCCTGTAGGGATCATTTTCTTCATCTTACTGTGTTGCTGCAAAAACAAATGCTCAACAAGTCTAATGGATATCACCCACTCCCTTTCATGCCACATATTAGAGCTGGGCGATATGATCAAAATTTTATATCACAGTATTTTCAACATTTTCACAGGTTTCACGGTATTTGACGGTATTTTTCTTTTCATCACAGCTCAGCTGATAATAAAATGTACAAACCCTGCTTATTGACTTTTTTTTTCTTTTACTGTACCTCTGTCTGTGTCGTTGTTTCCCTCCTCTGTGTCTGTTCTTCTCTGACTGGTGGTTGGAGACAGTAGTCACGCATTTTGGTCCAGTCGTGAAGGAGGAGGGTTAAGAAAAGATTATGRTCGGGTTTATTGTTTTATGTTATTTATTAAAGCTTATCAGCACGACTCACCTTGCACACCAGTCAATTCTAACTCCACTACGAACTACTTCCTGCAGGCTTTTCACAACAAAACCACGTTAAGTCTCCATCAGCATAACGTCTCCATATTAACTAAACACGTTAAATCTAACTGTGCACGTCACTGAAGAGGTGTTTACTACATTCAGCGATGGCGAAAACKGGATGTTTTTTTAAACATCAGTCAATATAAGCAGCGGAATTGCCACCCGCGGCTGCAACTAGCTGCTCTAAACATTAGCATGCTAACGCACATAGCTGTGCAGCAAGGAAAAATGTCCCCCGGGAAACAACTGTTCACTGGCGGCTGTGACGAAACGTTCCACTTTTTAAACCGGTATGTCCGGTATTCAGAAAATTCATATCATAACAAAAATAAAAACCGTTRTTCGGTACAAAACGGTATACCGCYCAGCACTACCACAGATTTAAACCAACATCATCTTGTTGGGAAATGACAAAGTTGAGTAAGCTTCTGTCAAACCTTTAACATAATGTTACAGGCACAGGACTATCTGGCTTCAATCAGGCTGAACTCCAGTGAGAACATGCACTTTGACAATAATTTTAAAGCTCAAAGTACAATGCCTCCACCTACACCTCGGAAAAAAAAATGAATTGCATCTGCAGGCTATTATGACAAAGAGAAGAGAAGTCAGAGCAACAAAGAAAGAGAGGGAATGCAAAGGGTGAGGAGAGTGTGTGGGTGAAGAGTCTGTCATACGGGGAAAGAAAAAAAACTGTGATGGTAATAAAAAAAGAGTGATTCATTGTTTTATTTCAACTTCCGTCCTACAGGTAAACGTGTTGAAAGTTTCTTGCTGCTCTGCATCTTGTCATTTAGCTCTCCTGTGTTCTGTCTCTCTGGGTCCCACACAAAAGCAGAAACACACATGCTAATGCTCAACAGAAAGGTTTCATCCTTAATCTGTCTTTCCCTAATGCATGTTTTCCACCTGTAGGGGTGTTTGTGTGTGAAGTTTCCACCTGTAGGGGTGTTTGTGTTTGATACTTGATTCTACCATTT
>NW_013952572.1:706311-711225 GCF_001266775.1 Austrofundulus limnaeus | reverse complement strand
GAGCATAACCAAGATGGGCCATGTGCTACTGCCAAAAAGAAGATGGGTAAAAAGAGGTAGAAAGGCATATTTCTGAAAACTGTCTGGCTTGTGATACCTTGCTAATGCCGCTGCAATCCTGCTTGGTGTGTCGTACAAAGTCCCCACGGACAGCAATGTTGTGTTGCAGAAGAAGTCTAAAGTATTCTATGTTCAGTTTAGCTTTGAAACATCTGTCTGTACAAGTTMTTACCCATTCTTGTCATTTAAAACCCAGAAACAAGGAAGCTATTCGATTTTATGTTGACAGATAAATTAGGGATTTAAAAGAAAAGATACAGTTTTTCTCATTTTAGCTTTTGGTTGTTCTGCTTTGATTTGTTTAAATTTTTAGCTAACTGTTATCAATTTGGCATTTTACCATGTTTACTATTTTTTTTCAGAATATCTATTGTGTAATATGGATTTTTAGACACTGTGTTGCCAAAATGTCAGCTACTGTCCTACAAGTTATTAGCCAATAATTCAGGTTCACCTCAAAAAGTTTTCATGAGTCATTCCGCATTTTACAATGACATTACATTTTCACTGAAAATTAACGTGTGGATGCGTCAAAATCTAAAATATTGGTGACTCAGCAACATTAAATTCAGTATGAAAACAAACGGTTTTCATTGAAACTTTAACTGGTGCTTTCTTCAAGGAGACAAGTTGAACACCCTAAACAGTAGCAGAAACCTACAAGACCTTAGAAAAGGTTCCAGCCAGATATGATCCTGATTTTGGTTTGGATTTTTACCACCTTTGTGAGTTTTTATTTCTGTGTGTCACCAAATACCTGTACTTGCTTGACCTTTAATGAAAAAAAAAAAAAAAAACAGCCCTTGCTTCTGGGACTTCAAGCAAACATGCTCCTTCCTCAATTCCAGTTATTTTAATATACTTCTGCCATGCCTTCCTTTATTATTTTTTTATTTTTGTCTTAAACAGTTTGTTCTATAGTTTTGATTTCAATAACTCCAGAAATGGAGAAGCAGAAATAGGAAAGGAAGGAACGTGGAGCTACATGAGGGTTCATGTTTCTGGCTCTCCTCAACAACATTGGCAGTGGTGTGCTATTTTTTTTGGCTCACACAAACACACTCCCTGAAACATGTATGCACACACACAATAGCAACAAGAGCACATGGATCAAAGAATGATCTACTGCTTGACTGATCAAAAAAAAAAAAAAACAACAACAACTTGGGGTTATAAACATGGCGGTCTCATAAGTGGGAGGCAGAGAGACAAAAGCGGTCTCTGCTCTGTGTCTAAAATCCGTCTCAGTTGGCAACAACCTTCTCTCCCAGATCAACCAGGATGTGTAATAGATTTATGTTTTTTTTTTCTTTGTGTCAAACATCAGAAAGTGGAAATGTTAGAAAGTCTGATTGACTGTGCAAAGATCAGTGTGCATGTCAGGCTGTGTCCATGTAAGACAACAGGTTGTTTGAAATTAGCAATAATGCAGACAGAGACAAGAAAAGAAAAGAAAAAAAGTTGCAGTAGGGCATGCTGGGTCTTGTTATGACATTTCTTGCATTAGTGATGCATTGATTGCTTGGCAGGTGACCGGAATCCACCAATTTTCAGCTCAACTGAATTCACCAGTGAACACAACTCAAAAATCGGATTTTCTGGTCCATGAATGCACCGTAGCTAAGCTAACTCATGTGGGCAAAAGCATGTTTTTGACTTGAAAGTTTTTTCTGTGCGATACAAAGTTAGATCTCTGTAATGTCTGAAATGTGCAGAAAGATAAAGCTGAATGAAAGACAAGAAGTAGAAGAAGTGAGTTGTAAAAACTGTTTTATTTTATTTTATTTTATTTTATTTTATTTTTTACTGAGGAATATCTGCTCCTCGCTGTCCAGTTCAGCAACCTAATGACCAACAACTCTTTTGTGGTTCCAGGTGCTACTCAGACAGTTTGGATTAAAAAAAGACATGGTCTTCATGCATTAGTAAGGGACTCAATTGCAGCTTTTTATTGGCTTCTCTCTCCTGTGTACACAACTTTGTTACATTGTCACCTGTTACAGCTCATGTAAGAGATATTATTACACAACTGCCTCAGATAAAGCAAAAATACCTGGGGGGACAAAGCACAGCCAAAAAATGACTTGAAAATGGCTTCATTGGTTGTAGGCTGATCCAATGAAAAGTAGTAGTTTGGTTCTGAAATGTTTAAAGCTTTGGGATTTTTTTCCCCTCAAAAAATGGATCCATAAATTGTATATTTTGTATCTCTCTCTCTCTCTACAAAATATTTCTCACGAGTTCCAACTTTGGAGGACAATATACTTTAAAATAATGATGGATGATGACAAAGATAGCTGTGATCAAACACAACAGCCTAAAACAGTAAGGATTTTTGATAGCCAACTGCAGGAAATATGTACATTTATTTGTATAAAAATAGAAAGACAGCAGTCAACCCAGTATAAAAAAATGTATTCAATCTGAGAAGATGAAATGCAATGAGAAACAAAAATTTTCTAACACGTAGAGGGTTTTTTCTTTCTCTCTTTCTCTCTCTTCGTTGTGCTCGCCCCTGCCAGAGTTCTGCTATTCACAGAGCAAAAAAATAACAAAGACCAACCGTGCCACTTCATACTCATTCCTCATTAATTCAACTCATTTCTGAAGATCAGGCAAAGGGAAAAAAGGAGTGACTATAAAAGCACTCATGAAAACTACAACTGAGAGGGAAAATATGTTAAATATGTTTAAATTGTTGAACTTTATTTAGGTTCATGGACACTGCTTCAAGATTTAACATACAAAAACGCCTGCTATTACTTGAAGGTGTGCATATTGCCCACAGGCTTTTATAAGGGTGTATTCAGACCAGGAAAGTCCTTTGGTCCGCTTGTTTGGTCCGGACCAAAAGTGGACTTTATGTTTTTCGTTTGGTGTAGTTTGCATTCCCATTGTGCTTTATTGCACACGAACTATAAATTGTAAACAAAGCCATGAGGCTGACGATCATTGCTCCCATTGGACAAAAAAAGGACGGGGGCGGGACTGAGTCACAGACCCAGAAAAAAAAACAAGGAAGTCCTGCATGCTGTGGTTCTGATGCGCACATTTATGCTGATAGTACAACTGCAATAGCATTTAAAATGTCAGAAGCAGCTAATTTAATGGTGGTTCCGTGATGAAATTCTAATTTTGGAGCAACGTCAGTAAATATGTCCCGCGACCCAAAGGAGACGAAGTGCTCTGCGTGTTCTGACCCACAACATGCTGCCAGCAGAGCTGCTAACAGAAGACGACGAAACAGGTATGATTTCAGTTTATTTAGCTCAGCAACGGTGGCCTGTGAAGTCCAAAAAGGCACATGTTTTATGCAGTTGGTTCGGTTAGAGTCCGGTCTGTATTCACAGCAGAAGCGAACTGAAATGAACCACACCAGAGTTTGTTTGAAAGCGAACCAAGACCACCTCATAAAGCGGGTCTTGGTTCGGTTGTTTGATCCGCACCAGAGTTCGCATGAGTGTATTCAGACCTGCACAAAAGGTCCGGACCAACGCTGGAAACAAACTCTGGTCCGTTTAAAGAGGAGCAAATTGTCAGGTGTGAATACACCCTAAAAGAGCATTAAAACCAAAATCATCTAAAGATGACAAGGAATGGAGTTATGGTTATACTGTTCAAATCTTGTGATTGACATTAAGTGAAACCTCAAGCGACATTACAAGATCTGAGAACAATACTCAGCTTGTCGACTGAGTCTGGGCTGAGTAGGATGGCAACTCCAAGTGTGGGAGAAGAATCCAACAGAGTGACGACAGTTTCTAACTGGAAACAAGAATTTCCAACTGGAAACGAGTTCTGCATGTTTGCAGTAACCATGTGGCCCAATTCCAGCCCGACTTCAGGAACCTGTGTCTGTGGTTTTATTCTGGCTGGGCTGCTCGGAGGGTCACGTCACACAGATGACTAACTTTACAGGAATTTTTTGCAACAACTATAATGATTTTTCACACAAGTTCAACTAAACTGTAGCAAGTTACCAAGAAACAGCAAGCTAACATTAGCTGCACTCTCATCTTCAGCATCATACTGCTGAATGGTCCGGTACAGCCTTTGGTACCTTTCCTTTGAGCTTGATGTCGTCCATTGTCATGTCGCAAATAAAATTACATAACATTTGCGTGAAATATTATAGAGATGTGCACTCTGAACACACACACGTTTGTTCTTCAATCCTTCATGTGTACTTTGAACCGACTTCCMTTAATTTACTGGTCCTTTCTAAGGCGTAAAATACCCTAAAAATAACCCCAGTACATTACTAACCCTGAACATAACCTAAACTCAATTCACATTTTATTCCAAACACTAAACCCTGACCCACCAATGGAATTTCTCCCAATGGAGGCTGGGCTTTTGTCCCCATAAGGAAGAGTGGGTCCTCACAAGGCTGTGTATAGAAGGAAAATGAGCAAAAATCATCCCCAGCAGGTAACAAAAACATGTACACTCACACACACAGATGAAGCTGTTAGTTCTGTCAAATGTGATTGTTCACACTGATGAGTGATTCCCACAGAATTAGCCCCGCCTGATGGCTTTAAAAAGCAAAAGGCTCTCCGAATGGTTGTTTCAGCCTCAGACAGAATAATAAGGTTTTATGTCGTCATAAAGCAAAGCCTGCTCGTATCTGCATTTTAATGGCATTTGGAGCTTTGTGATTTACAGTACCTCAAGTCGTGAGATGACTATCCGAGGCAATTTTGTTCAAGATGCACAGCACGCTGGAAAGAGGAGGTCCTGTGAGTCTTAAGATGGTTTATGGTAATTCAACACTTTACACGTCAAGCAAAGATGTTTGTGTAACAAGAGAAAAATAACCCTGCTATAATGCCACTTAGTGATATATATATA
>NW_013952572.1:702836-706221 GCF_001266775.1 Austrofundulus limnaeus | reverse complement strand
TATATATATATATATGGAAGCTGTTGGGACATTGTAAATATTCACCACTTTGTTGTTTGGGAGGCAGATGAACAGAGGGCTAGTTTATTAAAGTGTTCAAGAGTAACCCAGAAATTAGGCACATGCAATGTACCATTTAGAATACAAATGTCAAACTCAAGGTGTATGGGCCAAACCTGTTTGGCCATTGGCATTTTATGTGGCCATCTAGAGCTTCAAAGATGTATTGATGTCTTAAAATAAGTGTGTATGCTGCTTTACAGCCACCATTACCAAAATATATCTCTCATAATGCATGTAGATTATTTTAATTGCAAAATGACAGTATCGTACTACTAGGTGGAGGTGCACAAGGTTCAAAAGTAGTCAGCAGTCATTGAAAATGCATCTAAATAGAGAATTAACACTACCAATTTCACCAGCTTCTGCTGAACCCTGTGCACGACATTTCAGTGGTTAGCATGGATGCTTCACAGCAAAAAGGTGCAGGGTTTTATCTTCAGCTCGGACTTGGGGTCTTTCTGTGCTGAGTTTACGTGTTCCCCTCATGCTTGCGCTGGTTTTCTCTGGGTACTCGGGTTTCCCCTACACCCCAAAAACATACACAATAGGTTGCCTTCAGGGCCAGGTCTCCTGTACCAAGTAAATCTGCAATCTCAATGGGATTTGCCTGGATAAAAAATGATAAAACAAAAAACAAAAACAAAAACAAAAAAAGTGCACCTCCACCTAGTGGTGGGATGCTGTCATTTTCCAAATAAAAATGTACATGAATTTTGGGAGATGTAGGCCACTTTGCTGCAACCCTGTATCTGTACTGTGTCGTAGCACAGTACCACTGTACTGAAGTGGAAATTTCCTAATGTGGCAGTATGCCCTGTGGGCTTTGAAAGCACCACACAAGTGCCTGCATCTGATTGGTCGTGGCGCTGGCTGCCTGTATATAAAGGGCCCTCCCTCATCTGGTTGASATCACGTTGTTCTCCTTCCGGTTCAGACCGTGGCGTTTATTGGTGCCGCWTGCTAGGTAAGGCAGGCTTCATCTCTCTCAATCAAGCTTGTTACTTGTGATTTATTTACATTTTCTGTATAACAGCTGCAAAGTAATGTGCGCGTGAACAATGCACTTAATGACGCTCTGATCGCCAATCAATCGTCCTTCTGGCAAGAATCTTCCCGCACTCGACATTTGTTAGCCTATCTTTAGCTTAGCTTCTGTTGCATATCCAGGCTGCCTGCACACGCTCCTGGTTCCTCCTTCCTGCAGGCACTTCTTAAAGAAGCTCAAGTGGTGAGTGAACTGCTCGTTTTTGCATGTTTTTAGATTCTATTTCTAACATTTATTTTCGATAGCCGCTGCTGTTTGTCCTGGGCTGACTGTCTGTCTGTCCTTGGCTGGCTGTTTGCCTGCTGTTCTGGTTGCTTTGACTGGCGGTCCATCTGCCAGCTGGATAATCTGTCGGCCACTTACCTGTCGTCCTGGTCGGCGTAAATCTGGCTCCTATCACTCGTCCAGTGTGGCTGCTTCGGGCTGATTGGTAATCAGCTCCCACTACCCTTCTGGTGCTGCCCGGAGTGGTGTCTGTTACAACGGATCGGTTCCTGCCAGGACGGACTYTCTAAATCTGGACTATTACTGCTTGATTGTTGACTGATATTTTATTGTCTGTAATTTTAAAGTGTCTTTCTTTTATCATTACAGGAACGGCCAGCTCGTGGTGTTGGTGGTGGACTTTCTGGGTGGTGGTACTCCTAATTTGGTTTGGTGCACAACTTTCTTTTTATTTACTTKGTTCTTTTTGCTGGGTTTTTCTTTTCTTTAGGACACTACCCTGAATTGCACTCCTCCCTGAGTTGAGCCAGAACTGATTTTTAATGTGAGGTTTTAATCTAGTATTTTTGAATTAACATCAGGACCAAATAAACCACCTTACCATTGTGAAATTGTCTCAAGCCTCATCTGTAAGCGGGTCTGCGTGCCTTATGGTAACTTTTACAGCGGAATTATTATAATCAATCTTATTTTTCTAAAACAGGGTTTTTGAATTTAAGTTGGTAATTACTATCACACAGAACCCGCCACACTAATAAATTCAAACTGAAATGCATATACTGTGGGAATTCCCTGTTGCCAAGAGGGAGGGTTCAGAATTCAAGATGGCAGCTACAAACCACAACTCAATAGTATGTAAAATTATCTTAATTTTACTTTTAATAGTATTTCTGTATTGTTTATTTTACATTAAGTCAGTCCTAAGCGTAGTATTTTTTAGTGAGTAAAAAGGACATGTTAAAACATTGTTTCTATCCACGGATTACCGCGTAGATGTAAATGTAGATAGATGTGGATTGTTTTAGTGGTGCTAAGTTGGAGCAATGAGACGAGATATATGGCGTTTTATGTTCAAAATTAAGCATGAAATGTTGTAGTTATTCACAGCTGGCACTTTGAGGGCCTGGTAATGCTCATGTGGCCCTCAGGGAATATGAGTTTGACACCCCTGCCTTAATATCACGTCTTTAATGTTCAGTTTTAGCTTTTGCCTCTTTAAGACACCTCAAGCACAGACTGGACACAAACAGATGATTTCATGTTTTGCTCAAAGGTTTTCTAAATAACATGCCAGACAGATATTATACAAATCCAATTTATGTTGTTGCTGTCAAGTCGAGAGTGGAAAAAAAGGCAATCTACCAAGAAAATACTTCAAATTATTTAGGAGCATAAAAGTTAGATTTTTTTTACATGCACAAACAAAATACTACTCAATGAAGCAAATGACAGAAACTTAAAACTCTGGATGAATATCTTTAGATAAGGCTTGAGGTGTTTAGTCACACTTTGGAGTAGTTGTCACWAATTAAATTTGCTAATGAGCCAAAGTTGCATGCTCTAATAATACAGACAAATTATTTTTTTTCCTGGTTACTTCTACTTTGTGGGTAATCTCAGGGATTTATTTTGTGTTCCTCCCATCATCTCTGACCCGCAGAAAGCTCGAACCATCTCTATGACAACGATGAAGCAAGTCTGCCAACTGCAGACGCCGCCTGTGCCCCATTGAGGCCTGAAATAGTTCACACCACTCAGAAAAATCAATCATTAATGTCTCCATTCATCAAGTGAATTCCCACCACAGCTCGACCTGAGATGCTTTCAAACTGCTGATGATCTCTAAGGAAGATGTGCTTCGAATATTTATGCGGTGGTCAGCATCAGCACCATTATGGCGAGGCGATAGATTCCTCTCTGATGTAAATAATCCTTTTTTACAGCAGCCGTGACAAATGTGAGCATGAGAGATGAAACCTCGACTGAGCTGCTCTTTAAGGGCAGCAATAAGGTGTGTATGTGTGTGTGTGTGTGAAAGTTGGTTGACTATAT
>NW_013952572.1:701485-702806 GCF_001266775.1 Austrofundulus limnaeus | reverse complement strand
ATGTTTTATATTCAATTAACGTATGATCCGATTAGTCGACTAATCGAAAAAATTATCGGTGATTAATCGATTATAAAAATAATCGTTTGTGGCAGCCCTAGTATGTACATGTATGCAAGTGTGTTTATCTGTTAGCAAAATATCTCATGAAATACCAAACGTATTGTACTGAAACCTGTAGAAAGTTAAGCAGAGTCAGGGTTATGGTTAGGGTTGTACAACTACAATCAGTGGTGGGCAGCACTAATTTAAAAATTAGTTCCACTAGCCCTAAAACACTAACTCAAATATTTAGGTGTCCTAATTCCAAAGCACTAATACACTGAAAATTTTAGCCAAAGCTAATTCTAAAGCACTAAAATAACCCAGTCAACACATGAACATTCTTCAACAGACAACATGAGCCACATGTTGTCATGTTGCTCTCTTAACACTCATCATTAACATTCCACAGCTGGATTTGAGTTCATATATTGTAAAAATATTGTATTTTGGATCAGTGACACACATATGAACAAAATGTGACAGCTTTAACCATCAGCTGTTAACATTTACGTTGATCAATAACATTTATAGACCTCAGTTAGTGCTTCTAAATTTAGCCTATAAATTTAGCAAGTGCTAGTCCACTAATTTTAAAATTAGTTAAAAACCCTAAAGCACTAATCAGGAAATTAGTTCCCCTATTAGTGCTTTAGGGGAACTGTGCCTACCACCGCCTACAACTTATTAACATTTGGAATCAGTCTGATTCAAGATGGCTGCCACAATCAACTGACCATAAAAAGTGCAGAAACAGTTATAAACGGTTAGTTTCCTAAAGCTTGAGCATGATTAACTCTGACATTAGCAATCCTTCAAGAATAGCTCTTCTAAGGTCTAGGTTTTTATTTTATTTTATTTTTTTTTTTGAAACATGACAACAGCAGGTGTTTTCTCCAAGACTGAAGCTTTTTGAATCTGGATTTCAGAGTGAAGGTGTTTTGAAACCTCTGGCAGACGTGTGAAATCAGGCGTACACACAATGGATGGCTGCAGTCCTGAGTTTTTCTGCACTGGGGAAAGAAGGTGAACGACAGGAGGAGTGGCAGTTATCAAAGTTCAGATACCGTAATTTTTACAAGTATTTGTACTGGTACAAAACGTCCCAATACTTGGGCCTAATAATATCAGAACTGATGCTGTGTCGATACTCCACTGAATGTGTTACAAAATACATTTCAAATGAAAAGGTTGTCATGTTTAAGAAATTTAAAGAAGTTGAAAGAAAGTCTTGTTTATTTTTTATTTAAAAATGTTTCAGCACTATACAGTATATATA
>NW_013952572.1:699167-700408 GCF_001266775.1 Austrofundulus limnaeus | reverse complement strand
ATATATATATGTAAGTAGGGACTGTAGGCCTATAAGGAAGGAGAGCCACCTCATTTTAAATAAAATGAATTTGTTTAGTGTCTAACTTGATAAGTATTCTGTATCGGTACTCTGTACCTAAACKGAAGTACTTGTCCTCGGTTTAAGAAAAACTGGTATCAGGACACCCCTAGATCTAACTGCAGCAGATCCAACAAGCCCAGCAACATGTAAACAAGTTTATTTCTTGTTGATTTGCCACAAGCAGCATCAGGAAAGTTTGTACACATRTAAACAGGACTGAAATCTGAAACAAGCCTTTGAGATTATCTACAAATCCAACTGTTGATGCACAAAAATAATTCAAAAGAAAATTCACAGTCTCAGAATCTCATTTGTTTTAAGCCCCACGCTCAGATGCTTGGACAATGTTTAGTTGCACTCGTGCCAACGGGAGCAACTTTAAGCCCAATTAACTGATAAATGTTAGCCTGCAGGGAGTCAGCAGACGGAGAGATCAATAAAGCTGAACTGGGCTCAGCACAGGACTGAAAAACCATCCCTCAACCGAATAAACCTGCTCACAAGGCCCTGCAGCCTTGCTTTAGTGTCCTTGAGCGAAACAGRGAATGCCCCAAGCGGTGTATAAAACCCGGCTGCTCTCAGTGTTGCAGGACATTACTGTGGCTGCTCATGAGGAGGGTGATGAAATTCAGTTATTTATTTCTTTTAAAGCTGTCAAGACAACATGAGTAGGCAGGCATTTTTAAACAAACTTCAAAAAGAAAGATTAAATCATCAAGATAAACTTACATGTGTGTCTCGTACACAGATAATTAAACACAGATCTTAATTACAAAACCGATCAACACATTTTGTTGAACTAAAACATTTATTCTGAGCTTGTTAAAAACAAAGGCTATGAAATGTTCTTTAGGATGGTTTTTAATCTTAGTCGATAAACTAATCCATGCATGAACACATCTAAACTACCTAAGAGGCTAAAACCTGTAATACGGTAGCTAAAAGCTAAAATATAAAGAGCGATACCTAAAAGCTATAACCAGTAGAATAGTGGTTAAAAACTAAGACCAGTACAACAAAAGAATTAAAACCAGGCTGTTTTGCTAAGTGAGAACAGTAACCAAAGCATAGCTAAATCTAAAAAACTTGAAAGTAAAATAAATAAATAAATAAATAAATAAAATAAAATAAACTGTCTAATGGGCTAAAACCTGTAATACGGTAGCTAAAAGCTAAAA
>NW_013952572.1:681017-699050 GCF_001266775.1 Austrofundulus limnaeus | reverse complement strand
AAGTTAAATCTTTGAAATAGCACAAAGGATTTAAAGAAATCTCAGTTTATCTCTGAGAAAAAGCTCAAATACAGTTCAATAATTCTAAAATTATTAAAGAGGTGGTGTTATGAAATGTATTTATTTAATCTTTAAATCGTATTATGTCATTCTCTCATCAAAAACACACCCAGAGTGTTGCTTTGACTCATTCACGCAGGTTTAAAACAATCCTTGAATCACCTGTGGTAGCCATGTGGAGCTGCCTGAATACTTGTTGGTACAAAGCCCCGCCTATTTACCCAAAGATCCTCCCACCCCACAGAGCAACCCTCCCTCGAAGCATTGTCATCAAGACATGCTAAAGTAGGAGTGTCTGAAAAGGTAGGAGGTTCTTAAAGAGACAGAGGCCAATTTCAAGGCACATCGGCTATGATTCAAAGTCAAATTCATTTTTGATATATACAGTTTTAAAGCTATGCAGCATAGTTACTTGAATGTGGTATAGAACTGAACTATGTGCCTGGAAAATGCATAATACCCTGCCTTTAAAKTTACAGATACTAAAAGTCATCGCCCTAATGTCCTAAACGATTTAAACAGTTTGATAACCAAGCAATTATAAGTGAAAGTATGCCAAAGTAGTTAAAATAAGAAAATGTAATACTATATGTGCTATACTGTAAGTCTTGATATACATTTTGTTACAAGGTTTTGCTATTCTTAGTCTATTTTCTATTCAAGTGAATGTATCTGCACCCATAAACACTGACATTCAAAGAAAAGGCAGGAAACAAGCTGAAAAACTAAAGTTCAGTCAAACCTTACTGAATATTGCTGTAACCTTCAGCTAAATGGATGTTGGCTACTGTCAGAAGASAAAGAAAATCAGACTTCTGCTCTGTTAAACCCAGAGCCTGACCACTGTCTTCCCTGTAAATGATCTCATTACAAGCTGTCACATGGGTGAAACAGATTTCCATCTACTGTTAATCAGCCTTGAAACTTTTGTTGTGCTCGCTGACTTGCCATCCTGTAATTAGTTGAGTTGTTTGGATTATTGCCAAGACCCAAACTGCAAGATTAAAAGTGTGCACAAGGAAGATGACCACTGATGAGATAAAGGACAGGACTACTAATAAACAACAACAATGTTTTTGTTTTTTTTTTGCCCTGAGCTCCCCCAACACAAAACAAAAGATAAATGGCTGGAAAGCGTCGCCGCTGCTTCGCCTCTAATGAACTTAACCAAACAGATTGCTTTCGTCTGACTCGGCTTCTKGTGGGAGCTCTAATAGGGAGTAGGRTTCCTTTGTGCTCAAAATTGATTTGTTGAAAGYGACTCTATTTTGGCAGAGGACTGCTTAGTGTTTGCTGTGGAATAGTGAAGTTTTATAACCTCCAGCTGCCTTTCACATTGCTTGTTGACATGTAATCTCTACAGCTTCATTCCTCTTTTTTTTCCTCCCAGAAATAACTTTGTTTATGAGGAAAAGCCAAGCTACGTCATCTTTCACCTGCAGCACCACTTTGAAGCTAAGCCACTTTTACTCCCGAAGGCCCCTTAAAGTGAAAGTGCAGATAATGTATTTGTGTCAATGCTGAGTCAGCATTCACACAGATTTTCTTGTGAATAGTTTCAATTATACATTTCGCTTCTGCATCTTCTGCATTCTTTGTGTTAATTTGTCCAATCACGAATTCATTTAATGCAGGATGTTTTTAAATCACCTGTAGAAACACATGAACTCTTTATTCCTTCAAAATATCTGAGTTATTGTTTTTTAATACTAATTTTACCTTCTGCTCTGTTTTTAGCTTTTGGCTCCTGTTCCACTACATTTAGCTTTCAATAACAGTTATTCATTTCAGCTTTATTAGCTGATTTTAGCTTGAAGCTTTTGTTTTGCTGATTTTACCTCTTAGCTACATCTTTTAAAAAATTAGCAACAGTTTTTTTTCAACAGTTTAAAAGTTAAACTTAACAACTCAAAGTAAGACTCATCATTTTTACTTGAATCAATCTCTATACTTCAACCTCACTGATATAAAAGTCAGATGAAACGGGACATGAGCGTTCAGACTGAGGYCGCTTTGAAAAGCATCAGACAGGATGTCTGATTAGTACCACATTCAGAAAAGGTCTGGGTCAGAATTGGAAAAAAAATCTGATTTGTCACTTTCAGACTGTCATGAAAAAATCAGATATGGGTCACATTTGCTGTAGTGYGAACATAGCCTAAGTCCCAGACTGAGGTGTTTTGTGAAAGAGCCTTTAGATTTTGTCAAAGCCTTTATGATTTGACATTTTGGATAGTCTGGAATTTTCTAAGATTTCCTTCTTAAAGAATGTGCTTTAAAGTGGACATATGCTTATAAATCTTTTGTTTTCTCATTTAAATCATTCAGCTGGAGTCTCTATAAAGTGGAACTACTACGTTATGGTCTGAATTGCTCCTTATTGTAACTTTACCAGCTCCTCTTCCACTTCACTTCTGGTGTGTGTCTCAAAGCAGCTGGTTTTGATGCTGTTCCTTCAAGCCCCGCCCTCCTCCTGCTTCCAGACCGGTCCGCTCCAGCTTGAGAGAGGATGCTTTATCCATCCATTATCTATACCCGCTTATTTCTTTCAGAGTCAAGGCGGTCACTGTGCCCATATCCAGCAGTCACAGTGCGAGGGGCGGGGTACACCCTGGACAGGTCGCAAGTCCATCACAGAAATGTTTTATTTAGAATTTAATTAAAAGATGTCAACAACATGAGATTTGTCCATCCAGCCTTACATGTTGCAGCCAGAGTCTGACCCAGAACCAGAGTCTGACCCAGAACAGCAGGAGATTAAAAACAACTAAATTATAGTTGGCAAGTCCAGACCTTATTTGGCAATTATGTTGCAGATTATTTGATGTAATAGTTCAGAAAGAGTCATAGAAAATAAGTAAAAATGAACAGGATGAAAAATATGACCCAAACAGAATAAAAATATATATCTTTGCAGCACCAGGATAGAATAAATGCAAATTTCTGCACTTCTAGAGACTCTAAGTACACAGCAAAATATATTTAACAGCTAAAAATGTGGATTTTGTATGACATGTCCTCTTTAAAACCACTGAAGAGATCTAATCAACTGTGTTTTGCTTCAACACCTTATTTTTACTCCTAACGACACAGCACAGCACCGCCAACATGCTATTTTCTTACATTTTAAATTCAGCCAAAGTTTTGCTTCCACTTAAAATTCCCTAACAAAAAGGACAGAATGCCTTCTGTAATTACACCATTTCATAAAAACATATACCTAGGATATGAAACTGTTTTAAAAACAACCAACTCGACACCACGCACATCATTTGGCTCAGGAGTTAATGAGCGAGCTGCTGAATGGAGTCAGGAAGCTGCGTTTCCCTGACAGTCGCTTTGATACCGTCAGCGACTGTGYTTCGGTGACGTTCCAGGTAAATTAGAATAGCGGCCAATTATAGGTTTGCTGATCTGTGTAAATCACTCCGACTCACTCGATCGTTGCGGCAGGAATTATTTCAACAAAAAAGGTGTGAACATGTTACATGGAAGATGATTACAGGTGGTTTGTAGGCATGCTGCATAAAGCTCAAGTTTGATAAGTTATTAAAAATAATGAAAGAAGAACGAGACATTTCATACAGCAAAGCTCGAAATTCTTTTTAGTTATTAATAAATCCCTGATTTTGAACTAATTGCGTTTTCGCAACACAATTTTTTATTGAAGCTATTCTTGTAGGTCCGTGATAAAAATCTTTAATAAAGAGAGCCAATGGAGTTTAGGAGCAGATAATACAAGACACTGCTTACAATAGTCACAGTAATGATGAAAGATATAGATTCATAAAAATGTTGAATATTCCCACGAGAGACTATTGTGTGGATTTAAATAACCAAGAATAAGACTGTRTAAAAAGCTTCAAAAACAAACAAGCTATCCTAAAGTTATTTCCCCCGGGTGCTCTGATTTGCTGTTTCACCGTTGATACTCAGATCTCCTGCTTTACCCCTGACATGGCGGGGCCGGCCGATTATATAATTAGATCAGAAAAAAACAAATGTTAAACCCTCACATCAAAGGCTCGTTTTGAAGAATCTGAGTCTCCGATTGTGGCTGATTAGGGATCCTCCAGAGGTTGTTGGGAGGCAAACGTGTGCCGCAGACAGGAAAACAAGTTGGAGAGGAACAGGAGCGAAACAGACGTTCCTCTCAGTCCTGCCATCTGAGCTCCTCTCTTCTTTTTTCTTTCTTTTTTTATCAAACATGTATAAATTAACTAATGGATATACATCAATAACTGATTTCCTTTTTGAGCCAACTCAATTCATGACGGCCACCCCAGTGAACAGAGCTTAGAAAACGCATCAATGGTTAGAATTAAGTCGATTTTACAGATATTGTGCTAAAATTAGGTGTACAAGTAGCTCAGTTTTTTACAACAGGCAGCATAATCCAAATACTTAGTGTGAGATCTTTGTTTTTAAATGTTAACATACAGTAACTGATGGAGTAAACTCTGTTGTCTGTTAGCTAAATATATCTTGAAGCACTGAACAGATTCTAATGAAACTGACTAAAATGTTGATGCATTTACTTTGACAGATTATCTAACATATTTCTACCAAAGCACCCACTGGCCCTCCTCTGGACATGTTCAAACCATCTCAGRCTGGTCTSTTYAACTCTACCTCTCGGATGTTCAACCTGTGATGTGCCTCTGATGATCTCATTCCTAAGTCACTCCTGTCTGGACTCTCTTCTCACCTCTTTACTACACACATTTGTGGACAGTCGACTCAAGGTACTTGAAGTCCTGCACCTTTGTGACCTCTGCTCYTTRTAGCCTCACTCTTCCACCTGCCTCCATCTCATTCACACATGTTCTCTGTCTCACTACAGACTTNCATTCCTCTTCCTTTAAGTGCTCTTCATATTCTCTTCCACCTGTTCCCTGTTCTCACCACAGAGCACAATATCATCACATAACTGTCTCTCTAATCACTGTTGCTGTAGCAGCCCGGTCATCTGGAAGATCTTTTGCACTACCCATCCCTTTTTGATCTTCTCACATGTCAACAGTCATCCTATAAACACATTCAATGATGTCTTGCTATGCTCTCCCCTGTCACAACCTTATAGTCTCCAATCTCCTTCAGGTTCTATACAGAATGTAGTCTACCTGAGTACTCCTGCCTCCACTCTTCCAATGTTCCTCTTTTGAAAAAAGATGTTGACTACAGTCATTTCCACCCTCTTGGTAGAATCCACCAGTATCTGCCCTTATTTGTTCTTTTCCTTGACACCAAACCTCACATCACTTCTTCATCTCCTTTCCTTCACTAACATGTCCATTCAGGGCTGCTCTGATCACCAAGCTCTCTACCCAGGGAATACTCTCCATCACTTCATCTATATCTTTCCAGAATTTCTCTTTCTCCTCTACCTCACATCCAACCTGTGGGGAATGACCACTGGCAACATTCAACACCAGACCTTCTACTTCTACCTTCAGACACATCACTCTATTTGTCACTTTTTACACCCCTACTACAGTCCTTGCAAATTCCACCTTCAGGACCATTTCTCTTTTTATCTACACCATAGTAAAACAGCCTAAACCCAGCCCCAACGCTGTCATTGCCCTTCCCCTTGGTCTCTGCTTCATGTCAAATTCATGTCAATCTATGTTTATATGCACAAAATATGTTGATTGGAGTGAAATATATTGAGATTAAATAATTCAAATGTTTCATTTACATGGGCACAAATTATTATTATTATTACTATATTTTTTTACAAATCAACATTTGCCATTTGTCTTCCTTCTTTACCAGAGAGAGTGAGAGGAAATAAACATTCTTGAAAGTTTGGTCCCTCCCTCCCCAAAGACTAGAAATCAGTGGATGAAAGTCAGAAGTCATGTGCAGGCAGGTCAGTTTTCCACAACCAGAACAACATGATCAGAGTGTTTTAACACACACCGTTCAGGTTATCAATCAGCATAAACCACCCCGCTTATAGGGGTTACAAATCAATTCAAATTCAGTTGAATCAGATCAGAATATTTCAATTTGGGTGTTTACATGACATTTTTATTCCAACTGGTCATTTATTCTGATACCTTATGTCCATGTCCCTACATTTAGAGTAACTACCATCAGTCCTACACTGTTGACTTTCCACCTCTTCCTCTAACTCCTGGCATGTTTTCCTATCYGTGGTACTTGACCAACAGTAGCACAGTTTCCACCAGCCCTGATGATTGTCGTTGTTAAACCAGGCCTTGAYAGATCAACTATGGTGTCATTTGGGCAAACTTTCATGCTTGTTTTGGTTAAAGTATTTTACCCTCAATGCCTTTCTTAACACAACTTTCACCATTTRCCTGGGCTTGAGACGGGCACATGAGATACACTGGCTTGTGCGCCATGGTGGCTGGTTCCTTTATATTATGCTTCTACAACTGATTAACGTTTGGAGCCCATTTACTTCAAAATTCAGCAGCACGACGGTTCAGTGGTTAGCACCGACGCCTCACAGCAAGAAGGTCCTGGGTTTGATCCCCGGTTCGGACYTGGGGTCTTTCTGTGCAGAGTTTTTATGTTCTCATCGTGCTTATGTGGGTTTTGTCCGGGTACTCMGGCTTCCCCTACTCCCAAAACATGTACAATAGGTTTTGGTTGCCTTCAGGCCCAGGCCTCCCTTGAAAAAGAGATCTGCGATCTCAACGAGACTTGCCTGGTTAAATAATGGTAAATAAAAAGAAAATAAAGAAAATGGCCACCATAGCCATTATCTAACACATGGATGTTATTTGACCAATATTGAGCAAAAACTTGATCTGGTAGTAGCTGAGAGTCATTCACAACACATACTTATAAGTGTTCTATAATTTTTAAAGTTCAATTAAAACAGCTACAGCTCCTAATAAACCTTGAATGCTGTGGCAATACAGTATGTATTCCTTCAAGGGATGCTAGGMCTGTAATGTTTTTTTTCCCTGTTTTTATTCCTTCTCTCTCGAGTCCCACTCCGTTTACTTCTTCGCTTTTCTGCCATTTTAAATCTGCCTGTGTAAACAAATCCTACATCACCAGGAGGATTTAATCACCAGATAAACATGTGGGTGGCTCTTGGACCCAACAATCTGACTGACCGGTAACCAAACAGGTTGCCGCTTCCACCTGCAGAACCAAAAAAATAAATAAATAACACTGAGTACTTCTGCAGGGACACTTGTGGGTGGCCAACACTGCATTATCCGCAGCACTCAGGAGCTCTTAAAGTGCTGGGTCCAAATCCACCGATCCAAAGGTGTGTTAGCACAAATGCTGCTGAATTACTGTTTAATATGACACATGTGGGTGGATTACATGCCTCAACTGTTACAACAGCTCACATGTGCACTTTCCAGAATAAAAAGGAGCAACAGAAGCTGCACTAAATGAGAAAATCAAGCAATCGTGAGAACATTGGTAAATAATTAACAATAATAAAAGATACAAAATAACAACATTGTGCCTCGAGTAAATTAAATTATGTACATTAAATATATCTTATGCCCCTAATATATAATTTGATTCCATCTAGCAAACATTTCTTTCTTAAATCAGTTCTTTGAGATATAGATTTTGTTTTTCAAACTCTACTTTTTTRCAACACTGGTTAATTTTAGTCACCAATCACATATTTGTGGCTCAAGTAAATGTCAATTTCTATTAAAATGAAACTGAAATAAATTCGAATGTGTTTACACATCTTATWGACATTTTTTAATTAACACCAACTTAAAACTGACCCTTTTAATGACACTCTGCTTTCTTAGGTGCAACTTTTTCATTGAAAAAAGTGCTCAAATCTCCTGTACTCAGTTCCAATTTTTTAAAAGTACACACTGATATTAACTTGACAGACAGCTGCATTGGGTCTCTATTACAAACTGAAAATCCATGTAGGAACATTTGATTATATGAAGTGCAAATTCCAGGTGCTGCAAGTCAAAAGTAATGTTTTAATAATAATGCCTCCCACACTGCTCCACATTTTAATTTCAAATGATTATAGATGTCTTTTCATTTCTCAAATCAGCCAGCCCTGTATGAGAATAGATTTGGTTGATTTCAAAATCAGTTTTATTTCATCGTTCTTTATCTTAAACTTTAGTAACTCTTGATTCAATTTCAGCATTAAAATACACAATTTAAAAAGCAGCAGAAATACCATATGAAATACCACTTTTTAATACCTTTTTATTGCATGTCTGACCTGGAATCAACTTGACTAAAATTATCCAATCACAAGAAGACGAGTCGATTACCAGACAGCAGCAAGGAGCCATTATGTCGAGCAAAAATCTGAACTATTACTTACATTTGTGTGACAAAAGGCTATTCAGCCCAGCTACAAAAGAAACCTTCCATTATGACTCATCATGAAAYGTGATGAGCACCCTTGTTCTTATCAGACATTTCCAGCCAGACTGTAGTTTCCTGTGAGCAACTGAAGCAAAGCCTCACAAGGGAGACTGGCTCCATCAAAGACCATCAACTTAACCACCGTGATTGGCTGATTACATTCTGAATGGATTTGCACAAACAAGTCAGTGTTCGAGCTGGTGGCAGAGTGGAGTTTTTAGGACATGGTCAGAGATCTAAGTTGTAGTGTCTTTCAAGATGAACATCACAATGAGACATTAGCACTCACATTGAGGATGACTCTCAGCTGCATCCATTCCAACTTGCAGCTCAGGACATACTGTATACAGCTGATTGTATTATAACAGTTTTTGTATTGGCTGAGGTCACACAMAAAATGTGAAACAAAGTTAGGGTTTAGAATATGCATTTGGGGTTAGTCTCAGCTACTGCGAGACCAAATTTTGATTCTATTATCTGCAAAACTGACTGAATTATGTCCACTTCACAATTCAAATTTATAAAGCAATCTAGCACTCATTACATTTTTGCAGTGGCAGAAATGGTTCCGCTAATCAGCTAACAGCTAATATTTTGTTTAGCATATTCGGTTTTTCACTAACTTTGGAAAATGTTGGCAGCAGTCCAATTAGCTTCTACTAAATTAGGTGTCACCAAATTTAAGTCTGCTAACAGCTAACTAACAWGCAAAGGTTTGTGTCAGTCCTACCAAACTTCAGCTCAAAGGAGACAAAGAATTGCAACGCAAAATGAGTGGCAGTCGTCTTAGTGGAGCGATTAGCTGCTAGCTTCCACTACTTTTTACTTGTTTAGCCAATCTCTTTTACACGTTTAGTTGTTTAGCATCTATGAAGCTAAATGTTTAGCTAGCATATTATGAATTAGCAAAGCTAATTCTTTTGGTTAGCCGTGCCCCCTTGTAATGCCAATATTCAGGGATTTTTACAAATGTCTCCTCCTCATTTGCAGTTTTGTTCAACAGCTTGTAAATCAGTGCAATAGAAACTTAAACCAAATGAAAGGAGAACTCTTTCAGCACATCTGGTCATCCAATTCTACAGACTTTTCTTTGTTCTTTTCATTGTCATTAAAAAGCACACAATTATATCACAATTAAACATAATGAAATAAAGTGCACAAAGACATCATTAGTCTGAGAAAGTGGTGTGATTAAGTCACTTTTGAATCACCGGGGCAGCCTGAGAAGAATAGTGAGCTCTCCTGCTATTAAACTTAGATCTGGGCAGACTTTGTTTTGTGGACGGCTATAAAAAAATGAGAGGGCACCTTGGCTGCACTGTGCATGTGCCAAAACCAGACATTATTGCATTATCTGCAATGCAAAGTTCAAATCTATTTTAAAAGGATGTGTGCCACAATTACTCACGACCAGAGGGGATGGTGGAATTACAGCTGTCACTGACACCTGTCGACACAGTGTGATGYATTTACAGCAAGAAGTGTGATGAAAGACAGCAATTAGATTAAATACACATCTAATAGAACTAAAGTACTGCTTTGACTGACATTTACCTGGCTGATGTATGAAAACTCCCATTAAAATCCCCCTCAGAAGCACATAACATTACTTGTAATGGCTGTTTCAGATGTCATGGCTGATTTCCTGGATGATTTGATTCATTTGATTTGTTTCTGGGTGGAAAAAAAAGGGTGGACATAGGTGAAGATGTACAAACATGAATCACTATTGTCCCTGAATATTGAGCCGGTAACTTAAAAATAGCAGAAACAAGTAAAGACGGCAGTTTGAAGAGATTATTTGGTATCCTTATATCACTGGTACTTTKTGCCAAAACATCTAGCAAAATATTCAAATATTTAAATACTGGTCTGGCATTATTAACATAGCGTTCCGCTAATGCTAACATCCCCCATCCTGCCAAGTCCAGTAATGTAGGGGAAATATTGGCATGTATAACTTTAATTAGGTTTATTGAAAAATGTCTAAAGGTTCATGAGATATTTTGCTAATAAAAAGAACACTATGTTCTGAAGCAAATTTTTTGTGAGTTTTGTCACTTCCTGCCCATGTTTTATTTACTTAAGTACATGCATTAACATGAGTCTGACAAGCCACTTTCCATTTGTCCAAAATTTAAACAAAAAGAGCATTACAGTATGTTTTTTTATCTTTTTTTTTCACAATCAGATGTTTGGATTTGTGAACAAATTTTAAATATGAGAAGTGGAAGATATTCTGGCTGAAAACAGACATGTTTGTACAAACAGTAGAACTTTTACTTGTGGAAGTGATTCAGCATTCATTCAAAATACACATTCTTATTATAAAATCATGAAATTGATTAGCTGATATCATGCCTTTGCCACAGTGTTAAATAAAAACAGCAAGCATATTTTATTCTACTAAATGCTCATTTAGCCTACTGTTTGTCATAATATAATCAATGCCATGCAACGGCCTACAATTTTTGTTAAATCTGTTAGCACATTCAGTTTCACCAAAGTGTTTCAAAATGTCTCTTTGGTAGGATTCTGGTCTAAATCTGTACTATTTAAAAAATAGTCTTGTTACAACTTGGTTGAGCAAAGACCAGTGGTGAAATGAAGGTTGACCAAACTGAGGAAGTTTTCTGACTTCATCCCACACATGACTTCTATAGCCATGTCCATCTGTGCTAATGCTAATTAGCTGCAGCTGCATCTTGAATAGGGGTGATCCAGATTATTCAGGTGTTGATGAACATCCAATCATTATTTGCAGTAAAACTGATTATTAAMTACATTTGTTTTTGTGGCACATACTGTATTTACATTTATCCCAGAGGTAGTTCGGATCCATTAGTCCCTCAGTCAGGTCAGAGCTGRTCTCCATTTCGACAAACTGACTATAGGAAAGGACTGGGATCATATGACCTTTTGACTATACAGGCGGTGTCCTCCTAACTAACCTGAACCTTAGTCGTTTAAGGAGCAATGTCATGTAAAATCAACTTTTTTTAAGTTTTATATCTTGTTATAATGTTATACTCTCATAAAAAAACATACCCAAAGCCTTGCTTTGACTAATTCATGCATGTTTGAGAAATCCTGCAGTGTTTTTAGGAAGCCATGCTGAGGAGCAAAACAACAGGTGGGGACCAGAAATGCCTTTTGGGACCAGAAACGCCCCTGGGACGTGTCTTTAAGCTGAACTTCCTCATGGCAGAGTGCACCCCATCCCCCCCTCCCCACACACCCATGACTCCTGCAGGCTCTCGGGTGAAATTGAAAGTGAAACCTAACTGTCTTCTGAGCTATCAACATTAGTTCTCACTCAGTAAAGCTCTTTTCAGTTTAAAAATACCTTTGAGGAAATGTATTTTCAGAAGCCAAGTTAACTGCATCATAGCACATGCGCAACCCCCCTGCAACACCCCCCCTCCACTGAACGGGACGGAACAGAAGCAGAAGGAGGTTTTTAAAGAGACAGAGGCCAGTTTCAAGGTGTTTAGAAGAGGAAGTGATGAGAAGATAAGTTTATTTTCTATTTATACATACAACAGCATTTTAATAACAGCTAAAGGTGACATAGATACTTTATTATGGTATAGTATTTAAATATATGCCTGAGAAACACATAATATTGGCCCTTTAAAAGCTTTCTTAGAGCCAAACTTTTGAGGTAGTTCTGCATTAAGGTAAACCTAATCAATACATTCTTTATTCCACAGCATCCTTTATTTTACTCAACATTAACAGTAAAAMGTATTCCATGTTTTATTGTTTCAAATACATCTGAAATTGTACCCATCCAGTTCAGGGCTGCCCATAAGTCTCTCATATGAGAAATTTATTTTCATGAGAACCTGTATGTATCTATAACAAGCAAAGTGACTATCAGCAAGAATCGTAGTAAACTATGATGACGGTTTTACAGTCTACCTTTGACAAAAGATGGCAGCATGTTTCTATGATGCAGCGAGCTTGTCAGCACAGCAGCACCCCTCATTTTTCCACTGGGGATGAGGAGGAACACGCTGTTCCAGCACTGAAGGAAAACTGACAGGACGACAGAAATATGGACGAAACAAAAAGAAAAGAAAAAAAGAAGAGCAGTGGGGGAAATGTGCAAAGACCACAGGAGAGGAATTACTTCAACGAGGTCATACAGTAGGACTATTATCCCTCTCGTTAGGAGGTTTTTTTATGGTTTCATCAATGAGGACTAACACACACCTTGTCTTAGCTGAATCACTCTAGCAGTCGTTATTGTCAGACATGAGTCATATAACAGCAGCAGTTAAAGTTTTCAAGAGGAAATGCCTGTTGTGTAATTACCTTTGTAGTCAGATTTTTAACAAAAAAAAGTTTTCTTTTGGAGATTTTGTCCAACCATTAAAGTTGTACTAACCATGCTTTCACACAATGGCTGTGATTGATTCAAAAATTAGGCATCAAGCCAGGTAATTTTCAGATTTTGCCACAAAATACTCATGTTTGAGTTTAAAAACGTAACATTCCTCAAAAGGAACGCACATTGCCCACTGCTTTTCATGACAGTTTTCAACTAAAATCATCTTATTTTGAGAAAGTTTTGTGTCAGTCTTAAAAAAATAAATGTGGTCTCAAACAGACTATGTCTTGCAGAGGACTCTCACTAAMCAAATTTTGTGTGAAACTGATGAAGCTTACAGAGTTTGTGTGCGTGTACATGTATTTGTTACCCTGTAGGATGATTTGTGACCACTTTCCCGATACACAGCCATGTGAGGAACCACTGCTCCTAATTAGTTTAAAGGCTGGCTTTGGGTAGGGGGTTAACTGTTGTGTGAACTAATGTGTGAATTGAGTTTAGGTTAGATTTTGAGTTAGGTACGTACTGGAATGGTTAGGTTTATGGTAAGGGGTCAGAGTTAGGCTAAGACATTAGTGGAAAATGAATAGAAGTCAGAAGTTCCAATAAAAACAGAAAAACAAACAATGTGTGTGTTGTCAGGTGTTGTGGCTGTCTAGAAAAAAAGTTTATTACTTAAAGGTTTACTTTCAAATATTACTTTTCAGTAGTTCAAAATCTGTGCTGTGGTTTGATAGATTTTATTAACAGATAGACAAACTCTTTATGCTCATGTGCATAAAGAGAGAAATAAATTAACCTGCCACCAAAAGGTGAAGGTGATAAAGATAAGCCTGGATTCTCTTTGATAGCAATGAATCACAAGAAATAAAACTCATGAAACACCATTTATTTCCTTTTGCCGCAGCAAAGCACCATTTTGGCTGGGGGTAGGTAATAGATCATATTTAATGTGTTGCATTTTTGGCCTCTTGAACTTCACCTGGAGTATATCATTGTCTTATCATTACAAATGCCTCAAGCGCCTAAACCGGCGATGTGTTCCCCCCACTGATAAATGCTTGTTTCTCCACCTGAAAAGGGTAGTAAGTGGATAAATCACCACTACCCACAATGTACGGGGGTAGCTTCACGCAGCAGGCGATACAAACAATGTGTGTGTTTGTTCAGCATTCAGAAGGAAAGATCGTTGAGGCATTTACCACCAACCTACAGTAAGTGTGAAGTTCGAACTCTTGAAGACTCGGTAAGAGAAAGCGAGAGCAGCGTTTGTCACTGCTAATCTTCGGCGCCACGGTTTGTCAACATCAGAGGGTCAACATGCACAGAGAGTGTGCAAGCAAGTGTGAAGCAGTGCAGTTGTTTACTAGACTGCAAGTCACCCTGGGAATTCAAGCATGCAAATGTTTCACGACTAACAGGACTGAAGGCATTTCTTAAACTCTCCATTTAGACACAGATTTGTTTTCTCATCATGGATAAAAATACCCTACAGACTGATGTTTGACCTCCATTTTTGAGCATAGTCCAGTGAATGAATGGCCCACCAAATGTCCCTCCAAGGAGGAGTTTTAGTGAGCCAAACATGCACAARAACAGCACAGGATTAGAATATGTCTTTGAGGTTTGGCCCAAAAAGGGCCATGAACAGGACATGGCTCCACAAGGGGGATGCCTCCTACAGATAGCCAATATGTCACCCCTCGTCATGCTGTAATGGTACCGTGACATCCGAAGAGGTGGCCTATTTGAAGGTTATTAGCCAAATAGATGAAGCAGGGAGTGTGGACACTGAAGACAAACAATATGCAGTATGTCTTCCTGTCCACACAAAACATTAGCCCATCATATTGTGCTACATTGTAGAAAGTGTGTCACTTCTTTTTTTATTATTTATTTATTTATTTATTTACTTTGTGGGAGAAAATAACCCAGAACAGTTTAAGACCTTATCAGTACCTCAACTTCAGAGTGAAGTGGTAGTTTGGTTTTAAGTTTTGCTAGTGGATGCAAAAATTATAGCATTGCTTTTAACTCACTCCACAAGGACACGTATGTTTATGCACAGTTCAGCTGCCATGTTGGAAGACAACCTCCAGTGGATAAACACAAAGGATAGAGAAAACACCAAGAGCTATTTGTGATCATTTAACCATAGCAGTTAACTTTTGTGCAGTTGTTGCTGCATGATAAGGGTTGCAAAAGATCAGTTCAAACTTCAGAAGACCTACAATTGAGACAAACCAAGAAGAACAAGCTCAAGGTTTCTCAGCAGAGAAGGCACCGGTGGCCAGTAAGTTTCCAGAGTGCCTGATGATCAAACCTTAATCAGTACAGAATCTGTTTGGATCATTTGGTTGGATGAACATTCATCTTTACACTTTTATGAATAACAGCTTCCACTGTATGCACTATTTTTGATAACATGAAATAAGGTTGGGCAATACTGGCAAAAAAATCATGATTAATTGTGGTATTTAGCCAATAATGATTAGTTTGACGATTAATCCCCTGGAGTCCCTGGACACCCTTATTTCATAGTCACATGACCAATTTAATGGGAAAGATTTGCTCTTTGTAAAAAGTTGTTCCAAATTGTGTGAAAATTACAAACTTCAGGCTATRTACCATATTTTAAATCGTGTTGATAGATAAATAAATTACAGAACTTTATTTTTAATGTTCGTCATATTTGAAGCRGAGAGGAGCACTGAGCGGACTGACCGGAGTAATCTCCAGTCAGTCTGCCTGCTGGCATTAATCGTATTAATTGTCAAGTGCCAAAAAATAATAGATTAATTATTTTCTGACGATTAATTGCACACGATACGATTATGCCCAACCCTAACATGAAATACTGTTATGCTTCACAATCCAGTGGGATGAAGGTACGTGTGTTGATGAAACACGCAAACAAAAGATCTTCTTTAACAAACTTTACTTGCTCTGGTAACAGGTAAGTTTACAACCGCAGCTGATGGATGATACACTGTGTTGTTTTGGCCTCTAGCTCTGACACAAGACAGTATTTTAGCAGTGTCCCTGCAGGGAGCCATGAGGACTGCATCACAAATATTGTGATAGTAAATGCTATATAGATGGATGTGTTGTCTTTACTGATTCAACACCAGGCTCTGGAAAATCTTAAACAAAATATAAAACTATGCTCAAAGGCTTATAAACACTTACATTGCCTGACAAGGGACTACAGATGAAAACTGGYTARTTYTGGCATTTTCTGTAATATGCACTGTCCCTGCTTCAATGAATAGACAACAATGATACTTTAACAGACGACTTTGTTCCCTCTGTCACATGATACAGAAACTCAGATACTTACAGATACTTGTCACATGATACAGAAACTTTATTTTGTCTTTAAATGGATATGAGTAGGTTATGTAGTTTATAATTGGACACAAAGCCCACTCTGCAGTAAGCATTCCTTGCAACTTAAGTTTTCAAGACCCAATGTCAGATCTAAAAACAGCTTGAAGACTTTTGCATGCTTTAAAGTCTTCAGTCATGAACAGGATCAGGTTAAATGCCAGATAATTTAATATATGAACGGTAGGAAATTAAACTTATTTAGGATCATTAAGCCATTACTTCATGTGAACACCTTTGTAGGAGGTCATAGTGTTCAAAAATGACAATTTCTGCCAGTATWGTTACTTGTCAACTAGCTTAATAYCTTTACATAATATTTTGTTGCAGTWTACACATTTTTCCTATTAGTTTTCAGGCAATCAAACTCAGTATCGAATAAATATCTTAGATAAATAGTCATTGATCCAACTCATTCCTTTGGTAATGCACTATTTTTGCAGGAGGGGGAGGCTTCTTATAACATCAGTCAGTCTGAGAGGTTTACATCATCATTAAAAACTCTGCTGCAAATTTAATCCCAGCCAAGAGAAAACAAGTCAAAACTAGTTAAATACATAATAGAAAAGTGTACATCCTATAAAACACTTCTGCTTCTGCCAATCCTGCTGTGTTGGTATTTCTCTATACTAAAACCTACTGTGTAGAAGAGGTACTGCAGGAAAAATGTGCATTTTAACAGCAACTGCTCCACTATGTTGACAGCACAACTTGCTTACTCTACCTCCAGCTTATTGCTCTATATGTATTTAGATGCACAGCTTTTGTAAATTACATGAACTAATTATATCAAAGCAACTTACTACTTTTGTTATCCCTACAAACCGACAGAGCAGCAGCTTTTACAAGATAAGAGAGAGAAGGTCACCAAAATAATCAAAGTTGGGAACAACAGGAAGTTGGTGTGTAGGAATACCTACATTATCTAATTACCCTAATTAATTACATTATCCAATTTTCTCTGTGGGATTAATAAAGTATTTTTGAATATGAATACAGAACGAACAGAACTATAAATGACTGGATGTTGTAGAGGAGCTTGTCATCCACAGAGATGTTGAGAATACAAAACCACCTGCTCCCCTGTCTGCAGTCTGCTGTCCCCTGAATGAGTCTGAAAAAGGTCAACATGTTGGTAGGCTGAAGAGGTAACCTTTATGGGTGACATGGTGATACTGAAACCTAAGACATCATCACAAGCATTTTGGAGCAGCTGGTGATACCTTATACTGTGGTACAATTTGAGCACTTCTTAATGATTTTTTATAGATAACCACCCAACCCTACTCTGTACGATGAATTAAGAGCCTGATGCAAACAAAACAAGAAACAAATATTTGTAAGAAAAGGTTTTAAATGGATTTCTGAATAATACGCAGAAAACTAAATAAGTTCTCAGTTAAATGTTTATTTTCAGATCTAAAGACTCAATTTCACCCTCAAATCCTGTGTGTGGCCATGAGTCTGAAAATAAACTGGCCCCCAGCTCACCTTAGATCATACATAAAAACCCTGGTCACATATGGGGTAGTCCCTCTTACCTCAGCATTGACATGCCCTAATGTAAACAATTATATGTTTATTCTGCTGGAGGGAAGCACAAATTAAGTAGACACTTTATGGTTTTATCAGTGTTTAAATGACTAAAACTGATTACAAAGCATACGATATAAGTAACTAAAATTCAGTTAATTAGTCACAAAAAATCCTCCAGTTCCCTCTCAACATGATACAAATTATGTCATCTTCATTCAGAGACATAAGAGAAGTTTGCATAAATATTTTAGTACCTGTGTGTTTTTATAAACTACGGAGCCCGCCGGGGGTCAGTGGTGAAAAAAGAAAAACAGCCGCCGGAAATCCGTGCGCACGGATTGCTAAACTGAGAGCAC
>NW_013952572.1:680418-680928 GCF_001266775.1 Austrofundulus limnaeus | reverse complement strand
CCTAGCGGCTTCTTGTGATGATCCGATCAGAGCTGAAACAGCCTTTAGGAGACCCAGTACCAAAACTGCCTGATAGAGGGACAAAAACTGTACAACATACTAAAAGTCCAACATTTTCTGTGCTGTACTTTGACTTTAGTGAACAAAAAAAACCAAAAAAAAACGCTCCTTAAACACTTTCTGAGCTGATGAACGACAGTTCACACAACCATGTCCAGATGTCAGTAATAGGTGCGCACGAATTGCAGAAACCGTGAGCACAGTTTACTAATCCGTTCGCTCAGTTTAGTAATCCGTGCTCACGGATTTCCAGCGGCTGTTTTTTTTTCTCCCACTGACCCCACGCGGGCTCCGTAGAAAGTGCTTAAGGAGCGTTTTTTGTTCACTAAAGTCAAAGTACAGCACAGAAAATGTTGGACTTTTAGTATGTTGTACAGTTTTTGTCCCTCTATCAGGCAGTTTTGGTACTGGGTCTCCTAAAGGCTGTTTCAGCTCTGATCGGATCATCAC
>NW_013952572.1:678887-679698 GCF_001266775.1 Austrofundulus limnaeus | reverse complement strand
CAGTTTAGTAATCCGTTCGCTCAGTTTAGTAATCCGTGCTCACGGATTTCCAGCGGCTGTTTTTTTTTCTCCCACTGACCCCCCGCGGGTTCCGTAATAAACTCCTGGTGAATTTGAAGAAAACTCCMTCTTGATCTATGGTAATCATCACACTTTGACCTGAAGCACTGTGTTTAGGTCAAAATGTCTCCAGAGATCAGTGTCACAAAATTTGATACAATTATGGTGAATCCTCTGAGATTTAATCCTACAGACATTCAAACGATGAAGCTTTATCTCCAGAGGGTGTAAAACCTTAACAAATTCACCTAAATGTGGGGTTTTGTCTGCAGAAAATGGATCCATGACATTTGCAAAGCACAACAACGCTGCTCAGAGAAAGATCCCTCATGAATTTCCTAATTTGGTACCGTCCGTATAATTTGAACTTTTCAGCTTCCAAAAACCACAAAATAAACACTGTGATAAATTATCCGACAAATAAGCCCGGRCCGCCGTGTGTTATAGATTTATTTTAATCCATTTCCCAGAGGTTTAAGTGGGAGTCCTCGGATAATAGTGAACCAAGCWCTAAATGCATAAAAGGGCACATTACCATATGGCACCGTGTACACATCCTACAGTATCACTCTGCTATTCATTATCTATTACACCTCTCTCTAATGAGAGAGAAGTATGTGTTGGAAGCTGGTAATTAAAAGTAAAACAAGGTGTTTACATTATGAGGTCAAGCACAAAAGCAGCAGGTTCTAAAGAGCAATTCAGGTGGATGCTTTCAGCACTATGCTAATTGGTATGATAATTATTATTT
>NW_013952572.1:674995-677845 GCF_001266775.1 Austrofundulus limnaeus | reverse complement strand
AGGCTTTTATTCATTATATTTTGACAAAATACAATTTTTGTTAATATTTTTGTCAAAACACTATATTTGCCTATTTCTCCTTACACCACTTTTGGACTTAATCCTTGTTTCGATGTGTTGGGTCACATATATGATGTTTAGCACCTACATTTGGAGCTAACACAAAAGCTAAAAAGCTGAACCTGAGGAGCCTTCCACGAATCAGCTCCGTTGTCCTTTATCCATATTTTCAATGTCAGGCTGAGTAATTTCTACATTCTCCTCTCTGTCAATTTGCTCTGGTTTTATTAAAAAGTGCTGAACATCAGGCATTGTCCAAAATTAGAGTTCATGCAGGATAGAGCAGGTCGGAACCTTGATGTCATTCTTGATCATAATTTGTTGTTTAATCCCCCCATTCCAAATTTTACAAATTTTAGTTTTAATAATGGTGGAGAAATTATTGCACTCCCTGGTTGAGCTGCAGGTGATGAGCAGACATTTTTTTAATTAATTAATTTGTTTATTTGCGAAGCGGCGCAGGTTGTGTGCCTTCCTTCTTTATTGAATGAGAAAACGAGAGGAAAACTTCTGTGCTGCTGGAAACCGCTGGATGAAAGTCAGCAGACGTGCACAGTCAGGTCAGTTTTCCACAATCAGAATAAGATGATCAGATTAAGTGTTTACATGCACGCTGTTCAGGTTATCAATCGGCATAAACCACCTCTCTCATTCTGATACAAATTCATTCAGATCGAGATGAATCGGGTCAGAATAATCCAAATGGGATGTTTACATGATGCGTTTTTATTCCAAATGGCCGTTTAATACGATTACTTATGTCCATGTAAACGTAGCTAGTGTCACGTCTTGAACGGTCACAAAACACCTTCAATACTCTGATCTTATTTTATTAAAATACATTGAATATTACCATTGAAACAATACAAACCTGTTTTAACTGGACCACAGCCATCTCTCGCAGCAGAGCAAAGGGGAACAGTGGCTGAATTTCAGACCATAACAGAGGCAGATAAGATAGGTGGACGGGGTCGGCTTCTCGTGCAAGTATCACAGATCACCCAAAATTAAAGAAATCAGGACAGTGCACGCCAAATACTCTATTATTTTATTGCATTACTTCTGGAACAGATTGGACTGAATTTGAACACGTTTGTCATACAGTCCCTTGTAGATGACCTCTGTGTGAAATAACACACAATGAATAAATTGACCCAAGTTCGATTGAAACTCTCACCATCAAAGCTCTTGTGATGAGAAAACCTCCCCTCATAAGATTTGCTCCATAAAAAAGTTGGGTTCTGCAGTGTCACTTAGTGCTTCAACAGTTTGGTTTCTTGATCAAAAAAAAAAAAAAAAAAAAAAAAAAAAAATCCAAGTGGTTTTGTGTCATGTGTGTCCACTTTGATATTTTGGTAAGATTTCGTCACTTTTCAGGCTCGCAGCCCCCCTGCTTTGTAGCACTGTTTGCACTCTGTCCTAATAGAGCAAGAAGAGCACTTCTCGTCTGAGTAATTTAAAAACAGAAAGAAAAAAAAGCAATTTGTTCTTTCTCCCTCTGTTTGCTTTTACTGTGTTCTGGCCCGGTGCACTGGGAGCAAGCTAACCTTACATAAATTACTCTTAGTGCCTATGAAAATGTCAACAAGATGTGGCTAACTCCCCTTCTCCCATGATGGCCGTCTGTGGAGAGAAAACTTCTGTGTGGCGCTTTATAGATCTAACAAAGTGCATAGATGTGTGACTGACTGCCGCGTGTGCGTGCGTGTGTGTGTGTGTGTGTGTGTGTGTGTGTGTGTGTGTGTGGGTTGGGGTTTTGCCGGGTGGCCCCTCTGGCTGCTGCTGACGAGGATGGATGGATGAATGTGAACATCTCTTTCACGCTCCTTTCACAGCAACCGGCCTGATTCATCTGTCTGAGATGCCTCTGTCATTTCGCTTGTCTGATGTGCGCTCCGACAGCTTCCACTGATGGATCATTCCCTCCAGTCCGTGACTACATCTGCGAGTGTCGCCCGGTCACGGCTGTAAAATGGTCCTCCCTGCTGCGCACGTGGGCGCGGAGGAGAGCCTCTGCGGCGCATAAACGCTCATCCGTCAACATGAGTGGACCGCCAACTTTTTCTTCACTCAGATTCATCGAAACAAGTGATTTTCCAAAGGAAAAAAAAAAGAGGAGCGCAAGGACGTGGTACCACGCTGCTCTCGGCCTCAGCAAATGGTTCCTCTCAACAGGCGGCTACCTTCCAGCCGCAGTCGCCTGCTGTTTGCTCTGACAAAACGCCTCTTAAGTTTCCTTTTATCTGTCGCCATCAGTTAACYAGACACAAACACATAAACTGTCCTGGACCTTTGTTTTCGTTTTCTTTAAATCCTCGTGAAATGGAATAAAACCAACTGTGAAATGGAGGTGGGAAAAAAAAATTCATTGTGTTTTTTTCTTGGAACTAATCGATTGTGAAATTTAGTTTTTACTCAGTGTTGAATAGTTTAGACTATAAAAAGAAGATCAGATAAGATGTGACTGGAGTGGAAAAAAGGGATCTGATAAAAGTTGACTTTAAAGCCAATTTGGAGTAAAATGTAAGGTAGTCCTGCTCGCCTGTGAATGCTGGAAAAGTTGCACACAAACAGGTTTGTGTGCTGCTGAGATCCTCACAGCAGGATCAAATTTATCTCTAAAGAATATCAACCTGGATACCTGACAGCTTGTCAAGTGAATATATAAGAAGAAACATTGGGCCTCATGCAAGAACATGTTCGTATTTTTATCCTAAATTTCTCTTACTTTTGTTCGTACAAAGGGTTCGTACGAACATGTCACGTCAGATTCAACAAACTCTTCTATCT
>NW_013952572.1:667895-673646 GCF_001266775.1 Austrofundulus limnaeus | reverse complement strand
TCTTCAAACTAATGAAATATAAAGTTATTAGTGAAGAAAACCCGTCTGGAGAAGAAAACCCATCTGGATAACAGCAGACTGACTGCTCGTAAAATATACGACAGGTCTGGACCACTCGTAAATTTTGTTCGTATCTGAAAAAAATCGTAGAATACGAAAACATTGGTGAATGCCACAAATTCTCCTAAATCACTCGTACGCACAATTTAAGAACAAATCTGTGCGTACTAACCGTTCTTGCATGAGGCCCATTGTCCATACAGCCTTTTAAATGAAGTTCATTGAGTGTGAAATTAGTTGTAGCCAGTGTGGTCAAACCTTAAACTTTATTAAAAAAAATGTTGTATGTTTTGACAATGACTCTGTTACTAACATGTCAGATTCTAGCTCAATATTTATAAAATTCATAGGTATTTATCCAGGGATCAGTTTCTGAAAGTTTCATTGATAACCAACCAGTGGTTCATGAGATATTTTGCTAACAGACAGCAAAAGCTCACTCCAAGGGTCAGTGTTTATAGTGTGTGATGGAACAGAGACTCAGCTGCTCCCACACCAGATTTTAGTTAGTAATGAGTTAGTTGTGTCGATGTTGGTTAAGGTAAATTAGCTGTGGCATCCATCTTGAATCAGGTTGACTTCAAACAGCAATCAGTTGTAGAGTAAAAGTTGTCAACTGGTTCATAAGATATGATAAAAACATGAAAACATGATGGCCCCTCTTTTGCTTTTTGTCTGTGAACAGATGCAGCACGTGAAGCAGGTAGGGGTCTCTGCAGTACATAAGGGGTTTTGGCAAAACTGTGATTGGCAGAGCTCTTGGTTGTGAGCGCAGGTCTCTATCTTTTTGCACTGATTGTGCCGGTGCGCCATTTTTTCCCTAAGGTGCACCAGCAGAAAGTCAGGTGCACACAAATTTTTCTACTGTGTTGCATTTAATATTGCAGTTCTACAGGTTCACTTTCAATTTTAGAAATCACTGCCTGTTAAGGTAATACTGACTTGCAAATGATTAGGTAACAATGTAGGAAACATAATGTTATTTTCACTTTTACTTTTCATCCACACCGCATCCACTCTGCTAACTAGCCTAGCTTACTCGCCTCTTACTGCAGCACAYACAGGGTTCCTAAACCTTGTCAACATCAAATTCAAGGACCTTTCAAGGACTTTCCAGTACCAATTTCCTCAAATTAAAGAACCATGCACGACGGCAATAAACAGGTTTAATATCATGTAAATTCTATGAAAAACTGAACAACATAGAAGTTGTTGAGTCAGAAACAATGATGTCAGTTTACAGTAATCCTGTTATCCACTGCAAAAAAATGTAACTTTTTTAAAATTTAATTTTATAATTTATTTTTTTAAAAGATGATGAAAATCAGTCACGTAAATGGAGAATTTCAATCCCCGAAAAACRTTCAAGGACTTTCAAGGACAAGTGCAATTTTTGGCTGTTTTCACAAACTTTCCAGGGTCTTGAAATATTTTTAATTCAAAAATTTTCAAGGATTTCAAGGACCTGTGGGATCCCTGCACATAACATAAATATAAACAGGAATGGAAGGGGAGGTCTGTCCTTCATTGATTTAACCCACAACATAGGCTTAGGGCTGGKCTATCCAACTGAACTGCTCCAAGGGCCACAGTTACTGAAGGCAAACAGCACAGGAGCTGAAAATCCAACAATTAAAGTAATTAAAAATAAACCAAGTATTACAAACATATGTTACCTTTTAATTAGTTTATTTTGCTGCATTTAATTATAAATACAACACACACAACCCAGTGTAATAAAAGCAGTGATAATAAAATAATTTCAAAAACAAAAATAGGATGTTATACGTCCTATTTAACACAAATATTGTTTTGACATCTCTGACTTGACAAATTTTAAATTAATTTTATTATCTTAGTTTTATCTTCAACTGCTTGTAGTTTTAACTGTCTTTAGTGTTCATGGAAATGGTCACACTCTAGAGCYCTTAGGTGCAGTTTGGCAATATAGGCTGAGATTCTTGGGTGTGARAAAAGTTTGGCAAAACTGTGATTGGTCAGACTGACTTGTCTTGTTATGTGGGGCAAGTTAAAAGATGAAGCAATGATAACAGTAAAATTATTGTGAACTGTAAATATAATTTGTCTATTTATCGTTTAAAACAGTCTCCAATCAAAAGTTCTTTTGAGCACATAAAAATAATTTATTGACTTCAAATTTCATGCTGCTAGCACATTTCTGTCTCAAGGAATGACAAAATAATATTTATATTTAAAGTTAAAGGTGCTTTTTGTCCATTTTGACTGACCTACACATCTCCCCAGCTGTCTGGCGTTCATCCAACTGAATCATTATGGTTTCCTCAAACCTCACCCAAAATAGTCAATTTGACAAATCACGTCTTTAGCAAACTCCTCCCACAAAAGTCAAACAGACCAATCATATCTTTGACCTCCTCCCACACACCAAGAASCTCCAACTTAGTGACTGCCCCATTTTTTTTAAATGTCAGATCAGCACCACGGACAGCTCATGTTTCTCAAGCTTTCCTTTTTTAAGATTTAGCTTTTATTGTGAACAACCCTAAAATGACAGCAAATAACAGTAAACTCTAATGTGTAAATTAAAACAAGACCCCCCCACCAAAAAAAAAAACAAAAACTTTTGTAGATTTCGTATTCAAATGATTTTCAAATATTTTATTTTTATTCGCATGTTAAATAGGTTTGCCTTGCAGTGAATGTAAAAACMTTTCCTGGACATGAAAAGAGAAGAAAAACTCAATTACAGGTGATTTAATCTAAATATCTCCTGAAATCTTGAACAAAACTTCTTGTTAAAGAGACAAGCAGCTGAAGAGTTAACATGAATGATCAGTTAACAGGAAGGATATCTTGAGCGTGATCAAACAGAAAGCTAAAAGCGCATCAGGACATGGTCATTAACCACACAATGTTCACATCTTTCAGGAATATGAAGGAAAACCCACCTAAATGTGTTGTTTTTATAATTAAAATTTTGTATTACATTCATCACTGCAGTCCTGCGTTCATTTTTGCTCAAACAAGAGGAGAGKCGGGACGTTTAGGAAGCTCGGGCATAAATTTACTTTAATAAGGTACCTCAACGAGGAGAAAAAAAAACATTAATTTGCAAAAATCAAAGTGGTTGTGGCAATTTTACTGCCTGCCTGCCACTGGTCATGTGTCTGTCTTTTGGTAAATGATTTTATGAAGCAAAGGATGGATTTTAATGAAAATTTCAGGAGGTGATCAGTAAACATACAACTACAACTCATTTATTTTTAGAGACAGCCCAACTTTAGATAGCCCCCCACCACTACCAACTTACATGAAAAATAAAGATAAACCCAGGGGGAAATGAMATAYCTGAACGTTCCAGCAAATAATAGTATCACACTATCAAGTTTTAGGCAACTTGTGAAAATTCAGTTATGACAAAATTATATACATTTGATCTAACCGTTAGTATCACCGCATATACAAGTCCAAACGAAGCTCCCAGTAGATTTTTTTCCCGCCATTTTCAACTTAGAGATTTGTCRTGGGTTGGCATAAGTTTTCTAAAATGTTATGGTGTGACAGTGCTTTTAGGCCATGTCAGAAACATGGGTGTCATCTTGAAAGCTACCATATTAGATGAAGGGAACTTTTTYACAATGGGAAGGGGGTCGTTTAGCCTTTCAAATAAGACCAGAATTGTCTTAGAAATCAATTGYCACAATCAGATTTGCAATATATCATTGGTTGCAGKAACAACYRGGGAATGYTGCCTGTGATGCAYAGCTATTTGAAGTGTTCAACATGCAGTCGCTGCTAAACACAGAGCAGAAGGTGAAGGATACAATCATTATGAACCTGCATGAAAATCTCTGGAGAAGTGCWGTCACAAGTCTCCACGATGCAGTGCTGAAGGTGGTGGTTGTGTATTGCTGAGCATACTCAATATGAGATGATGATAAAAGTCGAGTGGTGTGAGGTTGGGGGATCTGTGCAGCCATTCGCGTGAGAGATTTTGCACACTTGATGACAGAAATCCATTTCTGAGACAATTCTGACTTTTTTTTGATACGTTACATGACCACCTTCTCATTGAAAAACAATTGGATCCTGATCCAATGTGGCAGCTTTCAAGATGGTGGCCATGTTCTGGACAATACCTAAACAAATAGGTCCCCTCACTCATTACTTGCTGGATTATTCACATATTTATTTTTTGCTTTTGTTTCTAAAATATAAAAYTATGCATATATAACTTTGGCATGAAAGGTAGTGGGCAATATGTATTCCAACAAGGAAAGTTAGGCCTTTAAATTAACAAGAGCAAACTAGGAAGTACAGATTTTGTAAGGATTGCAGAAAAACCCAGGGTGCAGACAAACTCCAAAATGTAACAAAAAGATTTATTTAAGGAACAAAATGAGAGCTGTTGTGGCAGCAAAAAAAAAAAAAAAAAAAAACTCTCAAAGTCTCAGGAGGGACACGGAAGGCAGAACAGCACAAAACAATGATCGGACCCAGACTGAACACAGGACACAGAACATATAAAGGCAAACTAATTAAAAGACAATGGGAAACACCTGGGGAGACAAAAGAGGAAACAGGTGAGCATGGGCGGGGCTAGAGGAATGACAGCAGGGGAGATTTACACAGGGGAACACAGAAATCACTAGAAAACTAAAGCAAAAAACACAGATCATGACAGATTAACTGTAAAAATGGTTGAAAAAACCTAAAACTAAAGAACAAATAACAGCCATTTTAACCCTCCTTTTGCTTAGCAAAGTGGGAAGTTTAAAATGACTAATAGTCTAAAATCCCTTGTTGAAAGAGGTTAGGTTTCTGTAAGATGGTGGCAAACTGAAATGAGGACATCAGAAGGAAAAAATAGCAGCAGAGAGGAAGACTGACACCACAAGCTCTTTTCTGAGACAAGCACTGTAATTACAGTCTTATCTAGTTCTCTAAGCAATTAGTGAAATGGAGGAGAACCGATGCCCACACACACATATTAACACATAATCTACATAATCACCAGAGGGTCAGACAGGCTGTGTGTGAGTTCTGCTGTCTGTGGCTGATTGTGTGAGCGTCTCGGCATGGGTTTGGGAATGATTTAACCTGCGTGACCATGTTGCAGACACCTGAGCAAATGGTCTGCGGAACTCTGACWGCATAAACTGTGCTGCAGAGGAATGAGAGGCGCTGCTGAGTGTCTCACGGGGGGACATGGATACGTAAGCCCAGGGTGACCCACTTCACCCTGAACGGCAAACATGCTGTGAACTGCTTGACATTGCACAGGTTCACCAAATGTTTACAAAAAAACTGCATACGTAAAAGGATTTTTTGTTTTTTCCAAAAATTGGGGTTGCTTTAAAAATTTCTAAACAATTACTATCTTAGCGGTAGTTAAAACTGTTTGATCAACATCAGATTGTAGAAAAATAGATTTCTAACCAGACTGACAAGCTAATATAGATGCAGCACACATTAGCATTTGTGGATTGATTCTGAAGTTGTTGGGCAATCAGAGAAACTAMTTCTTTTCTGCTATGCTTGTTTTATTCGGTGCAAATTTTTATCCCTGTCTTTTGCTGGTTACTCAGTGAGTAACTTCGGTTCGGTTCAGTTCGGTTCGATATTTTAGTCTGGCCAGGTATCACACAAGAACCATCTGACGATGGGTAAAAGTAAAGAGCTCTCTCAAGACCCTCACAACCTTATTGT
>NW_013952572.1:664807-667175 GCF_001266775.1 Austrofundulus limnaeus | reverse complement strand
TATATATATAAATGTGTGTACAGTAGATCCTATAGCTTTATTATTGATTTAACTACCTTATGCTCTGGATATGGAGTTGGGCTTATTAAGCTCTTAGGTAAAATGGAAAAGCTTTAGTTTCCTATTTACAGACAGGAATTTGATTATTTCAARAAAATTCATAATTGTCTATTCAATGAAAATGTGGGTAATTCAGAATAGGTAATACATAATTGCTTAACGTTTACTTGGCAGCTAATATGCATGTTAATTAGCACCTATAGTGCAGAGCTATTCAACAGAATTGCTCAGTGGGCCACAGTTACTGAAAGCCAACAACTCAGGGGCCAGACATTCAGTAATTAAATAAATACAGTGGGTTTTATTTCTTATTTAAAATATGATAAATATATTAGATTCTAATTTATTTTACATCATTTTTGTGACTTAAAATCTAGTTGAAGTCATTGACAGGAAGACTGAGGTGTCACAGATCATCATAACAGGATTGTCAMTCTGACACTATTTGACATTCAAATTTAAAAATGAAATAAAGGCTGGATTAAAGTCACCCACAAGCAACCAGCTGGAAAGCCCTGACCTGAGAGGTTAGCTTGTGTTTCCTGGCCCTACAAATATCCATTTTTCAATAAGATACTAAAAAGATTTTAATCATACTGTTACAAACCAATCATGAAAACAGAATATTTTGATTTCAGCACCAGAAAAGGATGAATGTCCCAAACTTTAACACTTGATTTGGGAATCTAGCTGGGCTGTAATGGTGTATCTGATGTCAGGACTGCTCTGCAGACCTTGAAGTTCTGGGTCACGCTGATTCCACAAAGCATGAAATCAGAGCTAATTATGCTCCAGTCCAGGTGGGACAGGTATCAGGAGCGGCACGAGCACAGGCGCCTGCTGTATGGTCAGGTTGAGGAAAGAAAAAATAAATAAATAAAATAAAAATAAAAAAGGCAACTGCCACTGGTGCAACATAAAAAAGAAATAACACCAAAAAAAATATATATATATATAAATAAAAAAAAGAGTTGAAGGAGTCTGCAGGAGAGCAATCACAGCGGTGGGCCGTAGGTCATCAGAAARCTTTGATACAGTTACGCTTGGCCTCAAAGAAACAGCTACGGAGCTCCTGAACATCTCGAAAATAACAACATGAATACAACTAAAGAAAACATTTCTGAAATAAAATAAATAAAATGTGATTTTAAAAACAGCTGCTACAGTTTGTGAAATCTATGTTGCTGCTTGGAGCTTTTTAGGATGTAGAGGACGCTCTTTGTGCCTTTTACAAACAAGATCGTCTTTGAACATATTATTGTAACATGTATGTGTGTTAGCAAAACATCTGCTATTTTGTTGAAGCAGTTAGATAAGAAAAATATCTAAAAAAAAAACAATAATCTAAACTAGATAATGAAAAGTAAACACCCTGAAGCACGTCCGGTTTGTCTAATAGAAACCTAAAACAGTAAAACATCATATTATTTGACACTGTAAATAYTACATAAACTTACATTTTTAGCTTCAGTTCTGGTCAGATCACATCCACATTGAGATAAATAAGATAAAACCTGTTTATTTGTTAAATGAGACCTGTTTTCCTGTTCCCTTCATTTGGTAAAACCATAACTCACATAGCTTTCTGCTATTTTTATATTCTGTATATTAGATAGCTTACACACACACGAAAATATGATTTTATCATTTACAGTTTCTTTTGTACAAATTTTACATAATCAAGCTTTATTGTTTATTATTTGGCAATATGTAGAGTAAYGATAAATGTAAGGGTTGTACCTCCTAATGATGTTCATCCTTGCTCTGTGCAGGGTCTATGACTGCATGACCCAGGGCACCTGTTCTCCTATGTTTGTTATGTTCTGTCTTCTTCTGAATGGGTGTTCAGAACTGTAACTTCACTGTGCTCTGTACAATATCTTATCTTATCTTATCTTATCTTATCTTATCTTATCTTATCTTATCTTATCTTAATGGTCAATGTATCTATGGTATATCATACGGTCACACAGTCAAGACTCACTCTTGCTGTTCTATATAATTCCATGGTTCTGCTTAAGAAACATTTTTTGGCCACATAGAACAGAGTAGCTTTATTTTATTTTATTTTTTATCTGTACGGTCTTTTCCTCAGAACTGCACATGTAAGACTTTGTGACATTTAAGAAACTTGCAGTGGTTTAAGGCAGAGAGAACACGCAGACAGATCTGCACCCTGAGGGCCAACAGAGACCTGAAGGTTCACTGAGCTGGTGCAGAACGGAGCCGAAGCTCTGCATGCTCGTGTGTGTGTGTGTGTGTGTGTGTGTGTGTGTGTGTGTGTGTGTGTGTGTGTGTGTGTGTGTGT
>NW_013952572.1:655814-663636 GCF_001266775.1 Austrofundulus limnaeus | reverse complement strand
GTGTGTGTGTGTGTGTGTGTGTGTGTGTGTGTGTGTGTGTGTGTGTGTGTGTGTGTGTGTGTGGATAAGAAAGCCAGCCTGTCTGTCTGTCTCCTGGGTACCACGGTGAGTGCTAACCACTGCCAGCATTTCCCCCTCACCTCCAATCGCTGCTCAGGTAATTGGATCACCCGCTGAGCGGATGGCGTTCCTCCTGTGACTCCTGTGACTCAATGTGTTTASACTGCTGTGGCTTAACACTACAGCTGGAGAAAAAAAAACATGTGGACTTTCGCTCAGAATGCAACAGACCATGGAGATGATTACCTGAGACCGTCGTCGTGACTCCAATCTAGACGAGCGAGAATCACTGCTAGCGCTTAAAAAGGCCACAGCTGAGGCTGATCTCAACAACAATTACAGCATCTCCTCCTATAGGTGATGAAGGTGAAACGCTGGAATACATATGAAAAGAAAACTAAAGGGATGAGAAGTTTCATTTACTTCAGCGGGGAATTCGTTTTCAGATAACAGATATCAAATGCAGGTTATGTTTAGCTTACTAAAYGCTTCATTTATATTTTTAGCTGATATTTTATGCTATTTATTCAGAACTAAAGCCATTTTCAACCACAAGCAGCTACAACCAGACCTTAGTCTCACTTCTGGTCATYGTGGCCTCCTGCATGTTTTAGTRRTTTCCCTGCTCTTCAGTAGGTCTTTAACTCATTCAAATMATTTCAAACTCWTTTAAATCAGGTGTGCCAAAGCAGGGAAACAACTAATTTTCAGAACAGTGGGCCATGGGGACAGGAAGTGAGAACCACTGACCTAAGGTATGAATCAGAAATTATTTTTTAAAAAGGATAAAATGTCAAACTACACTTAAGCCACACAGATACAAGTTCTGTGTTTCATGTCTTTATTTTTATAATAAGGAAGACATTTTGAGTGCAAGTTAATGTATGGTATGAAGGTTAGGCTTATTATTATTGAATAATGATGATGGTGATTCCAGCTGCATTCAGCCAACATGGTCTTGTGGACATTTAAGAGAGCATGGCTCCATATGACTGCCCCAGATAGAGTTCTCCTGTGATCTGTGTCTATTTGAACAATTTAAGTAAGGCAGGGGTGTCAAACCCACCAAGGACCACATGAGCGTTATGGATGTCCTTAAAGGGTCAGTTGTTATTACTGTCCACGTTTCATGTTTAACTTCACTTGGAMTTGCACTGAACTGCCTTGACCGAAAGCATAAAATCAGATTCAAGCAGCTGTTATGAGCTTCCTTTGCAGGGAAACCCGGCTCAGATATAGAGATATGGTGAGTTTCATCATCTGGGAGGAGGTCTAATGAGAACCACTGCTCCTCTACATAGAAAAATGTCAGTTGAGGTGGTTTGGGAATGTGATTTTTTAAGGACCACCTTCTTCATTATTCTGACTTCCTTGTTATTYATAGCTCATTGGTTGAAAACCCATTCTATATCTGCAAATGAAAAGAAGCTGTTTTGATTTTTTTGGTTTTGACAGAGCTTTATTTTTATATTCGCTATTAAAAATGTCAAGCCCTAAAAAAAATGAGAAAACAGCTTTAGGACAATGGGTAAGCCCTGAAGTGTGTTTTATCTGTGCCTGTGACTGGGTTTAGATAAAACTCTAAAGAACCACTTTTTTAAATGACTTGGTCTTTGAAGAAACAGGATAAACAAATCAAGGCGAGCAAAAAACGAGCCAATCCAAAGCTAATAATCGGTAATGGCAGACATAACACGATCCATTGCYGTCTGCAGAATCCAAACCAAACAGACTTCATTTACCTGTCAATAGAAGAAAAATGTGAGGGCATAAAAGGCTTAAAACCCACAGTGAGAACCCTGCTTGTAATTAAWGAAAACCCTCATTCTTTGCACAGACGTGGTTAAATAAAACATCATAATGAAAAGTAAACAACCCGGACTGCCTTGGCCATGATGTTCTCTACTCTTTGCTTAAAAAAAAACAAAAAAAAAAAACAAAACACACACATAAAACTGGCCTCACAGGAAGATGATAAATGTAGGCATAAACACCAAAATGTGTACACACACACACCAAATCAGGTCTCCAGTGAGCACATGCAGCTACTTAGGAAGCACCACAGAGGGATGTCTGCACAGCAGCTGGTATAGCCCTGGGTTCTGGGACTTTGTGGCTTCAAGCACCGTGTTTAAGACTTGCTGCCTGGGGGCCCTGCCACCAGAACCTGTCAATCAGAGCCACATGGGAGGGGTTTGGCAACCACGGGGACTTGTTTACGCTCCCTATAGGAAAGCTAACTCCATTCACTTAAGTTTTCACCACGACAAATACATTCTTAAGAGCCTAATTTGTCAAACTCAGTGCAGCCCATAGGAAGTCACGTTAAACTTTACTTCACATGAAACAAACACTAAAACACTGAACCACCTGCATTTTCAGTGTTAGTTCCCTAACAGCTCCAGAGGAGTCACTCCTGCTGCAAGAGAGACACTCAATCATGCAAAGAAATCCACAAGTTTAAGAGTTTACTGTGTGATGTTCTTTGTCCATTTAAACATTGATGCATTTAAAACAATAACCAACAGCAATGAAATAACTTGACAAAAGTAGAGGAMATAAATGCTGAGTTAACATTCACAATGTTGCTTCTTCCATATTGTTGCAATCATACTTCCATGCGCTTTATATGTTACAGTTTATATATCAACAACAAGCTCAAATCAGTGATATTGTGTAAAACTTCTGGGTTTTGTCATTTTTATACTTTTTAAAAAAGATTTACCTTTATTTTAGCCTGGTTTAAACCAGATCCTGTCCTTTACTTTGCTTCGTACAAGGGTCTGGACTTGCTGCATAGAGAATTGTTTTTTGCAGGAGGCGTAGCCTCTGCTGAAGCATGCGTGTGTTGTCGCTGTGAAGGAGGCTAAGCTAAGAAGCTAACCAGAAATCCCATGTGCTGTAAACAACCCTACTGAGAGGAGAAAAGTACTGAGCCGAACGAGACGACTGTAAATGAGAGCTGCTGCTTTGTCAGACAAATTTAATTTAATTTGGAAGCCTTATCAACACAGACTGGCTTCATTCACTTCCTCCACTGCCGTATGCTAAAATAACTTTTTATATTTATAAATAATAAATAGCAGACACTGCGCAGAACATCGACGTCATTCAAAACTCCTCCTTCTGTTCTCTGATTGGCCCAGGTAAAATAAACTACAAGCAGACACTGCTCAGAAAATTGATGTTCTGTTCTCTGATTGGCCCGGCAAAAATCTGCCAGTGAAATCCTTGTTAATGGGAGAAGTCCCAAACGGAGCAGAGAAGAGAAACTAGAATTGAGCGGAGCTGCGTAGGAAGGCAAGGGCCAGGCCACCTTTATTTAAATAAATATAAAAAAATCCCCATAAAATCCAGTGATCTATCTTTAGTTGATTTAATATATTCATCTCTTTGAAATCTACTTTAGCATATTTGCTAACTTTAACTTTAACTACATATTATGCTTAATTTAGTTTTTAGCCACTATGCTGACAATTTTATCTTAGTTACTGTTTTACAAAGTTTTCTTTTTAGGTACTTTTTTTTTGCTAGTGCTTTATTAGTTTGATCTTTTGCAATGAGTAGCTAGGTTTTTTTGCTTTTTGGTACTGTTTACTAGCTTTAGCCTTTAGCTACTATTTTATTAGCTTAAGATATGATATTTGGTTTGCCAGTTTTACCTTTAAGCTACTGTTTCATTACTTTAATCTTTTAGCTATGGTTTGTTAGTATTAGCTTTTGGTTACTGTTTTCAAGTTTTAACCTTTAGCTTCTAAGTTTGATCTTTTAATCATGATTTGCTAGTTTTAGCTATTGTTTTATTAGTTTGCCTTCTTAACTACGATTTGCTAGTTTTAGCTTTTAACAACTGTTTTATATGTTGCATATTTTAGCTATGGTTTGTTAGWTTCAGCTTTTAGCTATGGTTTTATTGTTTGTCTTTTTTAACTATGCTTTGCTATGCTTTAGCTACTGTTGCTAATTTCAGCCTTTAGCTGCTGGTTTTCTTATTTTATCTKAGCTTTTATCTTGTTTAACTAGTATTCTCTCCAAGTTCTTTTTAACTGTTTCAACATTAAAATCTCTGCTCCAGCTTCATCGCCAAATCGCAGCTGTCACTCAGCCCTGTGATTACTGAATAGTTTCTAGTTTTATTTWGTGATTACTTTAGTCTTTCATGTAAATCCCTTTCTTGTCTCAATTTTTCACGTTGTTTTAATTCAAATAGAGATATTCTGTCTCATTTGACTTTCTGTATGTTGCACGATTAACAAAGTCTGAAAGTTTCCAGCGTGGTGGAGGCCAATGAAGAGTGCAGCGCCACACATGCAGCTCCTGACCTTGAGCATTTGTGAAAAACAAGATTGTTTGTGTGAAGAAAGCATGATTCCCCTGCAGCTTCATTTGACTTCCACCATCRTTAAGGCTCAACAAGAGCTGTTACAAACCCTCAGGACTCAATAGCAAAAGTTCTGACTTTACTCATACAGTATCATTTCACATTACAAAGACCTTTTTTTTGTCACTTCTTGTTTATTTTCTAAAACTGATTTGAAGATTGCTCTAAAGACTAAATCAATAATTGTGTTATTTTATTGTTGCTGATRTTCTTATGTTTCACTCTTAGAGCCCCAGGTTAAATGGTTCTTTATGAGCAAGCATGTGTACATTTGCCAGCTTRTGTTTGTCTGCATGATTCAGTAAAGTGGGAGTAGCGTTCACAGCAAATCACATAACATAAACGCTTCCAATGGAAGCCTGAAATTTATGTGACAAATTTTATTTCCAACCCAAGCGTGACTTCATAGGGATTTTAAACAGAAAACAAACTGTGAAAAGGTTAAAGCATTAGCCGCACATTCTATTAGCCCTGTCATCCAAACACCAACTCCCTTCAATAGATGTCACCCATTTCTTAAGACTTCAAAGAAGACATATTCAGAGTTTTATCACAAAATGTGGATTAAAATAAAGTCCTGCCCCCTCTATATTAATTGTACTGTTACCAGCCCAGCATTGCTCCTGAAAAGGAAAGGTATTACAAACCAGTGCTTAAGTGGTTAAAAGGTGGTCGCACAGAAATTGAGAGAAAAGGGGTCTTGTGGAACGAGGCGATAAATTAAGAACATCAAAACAGGTTTTTCTTTTGCCTCAGTGCATTTATATACAGTAATCTGGATATGTTTCAGCCCTTGATGTTTGTGCCCTTGTGTGGAATGTGTCTTTGGTAATTTTCTAGAATTCATTATTTAGTGATGAGATGTAATATTGCGTAAGAGCCTGGTAAATTTTAAACAACACTGAAGTATTACCCCTAATTTACACTACATGCGGTCCGGCTCTGCTCCGCTCTGGTCCAACCTCCGCAGCATATACACACCCATTCTAATCAAAGTGAGTGTTTACACTGGCTCTGCACGGCGGCGGTGAGCAGACGGCGATCTGTCAAAATCAGATCTGATCCTATTTCTGCCAGACGCTGGAGCTGAGCCAGAGTCAATTTTTAAAGATTACGTCACACCAACAGGAAGAGGAATGAGCACATCATCCGTATTTTCAAAAGAAGACACCATAATTTTGTCGAAATTGCAGCTATATTAATCAATATATGGATACATTTCTACACAAATGCTGTCAGAATAAATGGTTCTGTTTGGGAAGCAGACGGCAACATGTAGCATGAAGCTATGTGTACACACACGATACACGTCGATTTTATTTTGAAATCAGAAGTTTCAAAAAGACGACAGCGATACAGTTTCAACATACATACCAAAAGCCTTTAAATCAATGTTTTCAGCTGTGTTTGGAGTTCATCTTTCACAGAATTAATTATTTTTTGCTGTGACTTCCACATTTATCACTGGATTTATCGTGTCATCATCTTCCTGCACACGCTCCCTCTGTGTGTCGCACCGGAGCCGAGCTGAGCCGAGCGGAGCTGAGTGGAGTCGCATGTAGTGTAAATCTGGGGTTATTTAGTTTAAATAATATGAATGTTTGTTAAATGTGCAACAATTCACCTAAGATACAGTTTGGTACAAAGATATGAGAGTCATGGTTTACTACAGCTTGGTACATTGGGAAAAGAAATGATAGAAAATAACTGGTAATGTCATTGTAAAAATAAAAAAGTAAAAAATAATCATATTCTGTCTTAGTTTAGTTGCATTACATGCTTTTCAACAGTAAATGTGTCAAGAAAATCTTAGGTAAACTCTTAAACTTGAAGGGTCCGGAACATGTCCACCATCTTCAAAGCCACCATATTGGACCAATGTCCGAATTTTCTCAATGGGACAGTGGTCATGTAGCATAAAGAAGGCCAGAATTTTCTCAGAAATGAATTGACACAATCCGATTTGCAATATCTCTTGTGGCACCACTAGGGTCAGCACACTGAACATGTCCAGTTGCTGTACATCACAACTAACAATCCCAGTGTTTTATACACTTTTATGTTTTGATAATTATAGACATACTTCAAATCTGATTGCAAATCTGATCCACTGGCCTTCTTTGATATGCTAAAATGACCACCTTTCCATTAGAAAAAAATTACTTTGAACCAATATGCTTTCAAAAAAGCAGCCATGTTCTGGACATAGCCTTAAAGACAGCTCCCCTCGCTTATTATTTGCTGGCATTTACAGGCTTTGTGTTTTCCCTTTCAACTCTGAAATAAAAGGGCATCCTGAGACTTTTGACTCACTTTGTACAAGTATCCACATTAATATGTACTGTGTTTACTGTAGCAGCCTTCATGTCACTGGTGAGGCAGTAGTCCCCACACCACTGCCCAGTAAATCTAGTTAAGAAGCTAGTTACCAGTTAACAAGTCAAGAGTTTAAATGCTAACCAGAAATCTCMTTTTTTTAAACAAACAATTATTATTCAATTCAGAACCCKTCACATGACTCTATAGGTAACCAAATAATCCCAAAGTAATTGAAATTAAAAACACAAAACCGAGTCCAAAGGCTTTAAAAATCATAAACATTGTAGCTGTGCAAAATACTGAAAATGAATTCACTTTGTAATATCAAAACTGCAAATGACTGTTTGGACTGCAATAAATCAYATGCACTCAAAATGCCATACATTCATGTTCTGCTAACTGATAATCTATTAAATCCATCAAACAGACTCCCACCTGGTTTTAATGGTAGAGTCCATGATGCTAAAGCACAAAGGGTGTTGTGAACGTTGTAATGATGTGAGRGTTGGGGAAGAGTGAGGAAATTTGGGTTTCTCACACCTAATATCATTATTTTATATTTAACAATAACATCTTTTGATTATATCATGCAACTCAAGTGGGGAKGAAGTCGAGCAGAGAATAAAGTTAACCCTTTGTGTCAAATTAGATGAGTACATTTACATTAAGATCTCTTTAACATGTCACAATCTCTAGGTACAACACCAAAAACAACCAATAACCGAAAAGATGTAACGGAATTTAAGTGTGATTGAAAAACACTTCAATACTCAAGTCAAACATGAACGTAGGGCTTTATAGTGCCACGCTCACAACAATCTGCAAATCAGACAACGCMAAGTAAAGCACTGTGAAGCATAATGGCAGGCTGTGAGATATACTGAACATGACAATTACTTAAGCATCACATTTTATTATCTACATGACAGATAATTCTGATTCAGCAACTCAAAACCCCACTGGGAGCCTCTCAAAACAGATGAGACGGTGAGGAAGAAAGGAAAGAGAGAGAGAGAGAGAGAGAGAGAGAGAGAGAGAGAGAGAGAGAGAGAGAGAGAGAGA
>NW_013952572.1:654352-655795 GCF_001266775.1 Austrofundulus limnaeus | reverse complement strand
GTGTGTGTGTGTGTGTGTGTGTGTGTGTGTGTGTGTGTGTGTGTGGCTTCAGCCTGTTCGTGATTGGGACTTGGGGAACCTTTGCTGTGCTGGTTGCATTGCCCTAAACTTGGGTTAATTTAGTTAAACTCTCCACCCAAAAAAGACGTTAAAGTTTGCAGACGGTCCTTGATTTTCCCTGTTAACCTTGATTTGAGTGGAAATGATGAAGGCTGGCCCAGGCCTCCCCCTGAGGGTCACCRACATATCTCACATCAACAGAATGCGAGCGCCTTGTGGGATGCTTTGATTTATTACTGGCCTAATTAGGTCACCCGAGGCCGGGATTCATTTGACAGGAAGCAAGACTCAAAACCACATCTTTCACCAGCCTCCATCCCTGGYTTTTACACCCATATCCTTTCTATTTGACAACCATGCTAATGACACACATCGTCAAATGCACACTAGTGATCAGAATATAAGGAGATCTTCWCCATAATTATGGAAACGAATGCTAATTGGATTCTAAAATTGCACGATTACAGCTGTAAAGCTGGTGCTACAAATCACCGTGCTGCAGCAACTGTGATGCCGTTCAGTTAGCATGATGCAAAAAAAAAAAAAACCTGAAGAAATACAATGTATACAGTGAGACATCTGGAGGGATTGATGATCTGATTAAACCCCAGCTGAGAGTTGTTGCTACACAGTGGCATCGGTTTATAAAGGTGACAACACAAACTGACTGTATCATCTAATTTGTGCTGCTAATCTTGGTGCTTCTGTTGGGTTTAATTTGTTGTTCAAGGGGTGTGAGAAGTGCATGGGAATTAGAAAAGCTGAAGGGGTTGGGGGAAAAGAGTGGTTCTGAGGAATGAGTGCAAACTACAACATCAGCACAAATCCAATCCCAGATGGAGGTAAAGTTTCTTATTYGGCCGGTGCTTTGTAGTTCATATACCCAAGTATCTATCTGTAGGTGATGCAATAAGATGATTCAACTCTCACAGTAGCAGAGGGTCCCGCTGAACAATGAAGCTCCAGCTGATCCTATCACTGCTTCCAACAGCCCCACCCCCAGGAAGCTGCCAAATGCTTCTGACACATGGGCACCTGCCCTTCATTTAGAAGAGAAAGAGAGGAGTTTTGTGCTTGATTAATGCACCACATCTACATTGATGTTTGTTTATAGCCTCTGCATAATTCCTTGATTTTGATAAGAGGAGCCCTGAACAACTGCTTTGAGGAATATCTGGTTGTTTTTACTGTCTATCAAACAAGGTCTTAAAGGGATCCCCGATTAGTTGTAACATTAGACTTTATATGATAAAAATATACTTTAACTGTAAAATAAAGACTGTAAAAATACTGTAGGATGTTCAGTTTTGTGATTTTTAAAAAAATATATTTTAACACGAACTGAGCCATTTTATTTACACACACAAAGCATTCTGGGTAAAT
>NW_013952572.1:652159-653953 GCF_001266775.1 Austrofundulus limnaeus | reverse complement strand
AGGTATGGGACTGACGGAAAGGTCTGTCACCACCCCGTTCTGCATGCTGCAGCGAAGTGTACTAGAGCAGCCTCGCACCGAGGACCTATCCATGTCTTTACCCAGAATGCTTTGTGTGTGTAAATAAAATGGCTCCGTCCGTGTTAAAATATATTTGAAAAAATTTACAAAACTAAACAGCCTACAGTATTTTTACAGTCTTTATTTTACAGTTAAAATAAATGTTTATCAAATAAAGTTTAATGTTACAACTAATTGTGGATCCCTTTAAAGCTTGGCAGCTTGTYGCTTTTTCTACTTTAACACCCTAAAAATACAACGTCACTTAACTGTACAAGTATGTTTAACACCCAGAGTAATACGACTGGAAAAAAAGAACAAATATTGTAAAATGAAAGTCCAAGGTGGCATATTAAAACAATGCTACCCCCCCACAGCATCAACACTAATATGACCAGCAGCTGAACATTTCCTGCAGGATTCTGTTTGGGGGTATTGGTCTATTAGAGCTCATGATATAATATCTATTGACAGGGTTTCCATAGATATCTGCCTGTGCAGACAYCACATCATAACACATCACTGCTTTAACAGAACAGAGGAAGTCAAGCAGTCAGACCCCACTCCCACCTGGTGTGAAAATCCATCCTTAGCTATCCAATTGAATCTGATAGCATTAAATRTAGCAGTGAGTGCTCTAAAGGTAAATAGAAAATGTTCAGCTAAACACATTTCAGAAGTGGTTTCAAAATCTTTTATTTGTAAATGTCCAGGCCAGACTTAGATGGCTTCTGGAAACCTCGATGTGACTTTTGGTTATACCAAGGTGACGAGGGGGGGTTACAGCCAGCCCACCCCGATGCACCTCAGTCTCATTAAGCAAGGTGGTGACAGAGGCGAAACAACCAAAACATGGTAGCATCTGCTGTGTGGTATTTGGTTCTGAGAYGCTTGCTTCATTTCAGAAAGCTCATGCCTGTGTGGGAGGTGGCTGGCTCCATCWGTGATCTTTGAACAGCCAGTGGGAGCATAAAGATGGACTGGTCTGTGYAGCCACTGTACTGAACTGTTTTATAAAAGAGCCTATAAGTCTGAACACAATCCATCAAGCTGGAGGACTTCCTGCTGAACAAATGTGACACCACACAATGAGTAAAGTCCGTTCCTGCACGTCCTGGTGTAATGGTAAATAAATATAAATAGAAAGAAAACTCTACAGCCATTCTTGTGAATGTTCTGAATATTTTTGGGTTAGATTCTTCTGATAGGTTATCAGAATCTTTCCTAATAAAAATGTCACATATCAAAAGTATATTAACCAGACTAGAATGCATGACAATGTGATGAGTTTCACTTTAGTTTCCTCTGATTGGACCCACTGTGGTCACTGTAAGCTATAATGTGCTATGTCTGAGCTGCACTAAATTCACCCAAACAAAGAGTACTGTCAGCTGTCARCACACAGTGTTTTAGTTTTAATTAGGTGGATTTTTACAAGTTAAAATCTTGAGTTTTTTTTTTGCTCTGACACAAAGCTTTGTGACAACCCTAATCATATGATTGCATGCAGTATTTCTCCAGTATAGAGTAATGAAGCTTATCGAAATATTACCATAGTTCTGATGTTTAAAGGTATCTGCATTCATTGGAAATAATTACCATCCATCAGTAAATACAGCGGGTAAAATAAGTATTGAACATGTCACCATTTTTCTCAGTAAATATATTACTAGAGGTGCTAATGACATGAAATTTTCACCAAGTAACAACCCAGGTGATCCATACATACAAAGA
>NW_013952572.1:650380-651430 GCF_001266775.1 Austrofundulus limnaeus | reverse complement strand
TACTTATTTTACTCGCTGTGTGTTTTAGGGTATAGTATGTTTTATAACTGTCAGTCAGAGGTGACTGCTTTGCACTGGTTGTCACCCAGGATGGATGTGTAGGTTGAGTCAAAAGTCACAGGACACCCTTTTTCAGAAAGAAAAGGAAAAAATGACATAACTAAATATACACAGCAAGTAATGGATAAGAGGGACTATCTTTTAAGTTATGTCCAGAACATGAAAACTGAAAGCCACCAAATTGGATCAAGAGCAGGGTTTAAAATAAATAAATAAATAAATAAATAAATAAATAAATAAATAAATAATAAATAAATAGTCCCCCTCACCTATTACTTGTTGAGGTATTCAGTTAGACCATTTTCCCTTTTCTTTCTGAAATAAAGGGGTGTCCTCTGACTTTTGACTCAATCTGAATAATAGGTTCAAACAGGGTTTCAGCTGTTTTTCATAAAATATATTCAAGGACTGTTAAGATACTACACATCCTATTCATTTGGGCAGAATATGCATATTACCTGCAATGGCTTGTTTAATGTAAAAAAAAGAAAGAAATTTTGGAATCCCCACATAGGAAAGATTTAAGATTTGTGTTGATAGAAATATTTGACATTTTGCATAATAGACCACAGATGCCCTTAACTTGCACTTTTCTCCACTAAAGTACAGCAATGCTGCAACTAGTGTCACAAATTATACACATCCTAAAGCCCTATAAGCTGCCCATTATGCAAAGCAATTATTTATTTGACTTCTGTATGTCGGCTCTGAGCAGAAGCTGAGAAAAACAGCTMTAGATAAGCTCTATGATGTTTAAACAGAGAACTAACAAAGCATCTCATTAATGGACCTTTTGTGTCACAGCACATGACAGTGAAGTGATCAAGATGCCATTTAGTCTTTAAAATAATCTCACAGCCCTGACATTTCCCTCTTGAAGTGTTAATTCTGCCGTGAACATATAGGCAAGGTGTAAATTATGCTTTTCTTTAAACTTTCTCCACAAATTTCTCAGCTATTTCCAACACTCAGATTAGCATATATATATAT
>NW_013952572.1:645356-647380 GCF_001266775.1 Austrofundulus limnaeus | reverse complement strand
TGTGTGTGTGTGTGTGTGTGTGTGTGTGTGTGTGTGTGTGTGTGTGTGTGTGTGTGTGTGTGTAGGTTTAACCTTAACTAACAACCTCTGGTAATCTTCAAAAGGCTGATTTTTGCATTTGCCTTATTTTGATGTGGAAAGTAATTTGATTCATGATGTGTAAAGGGTTTTATGTCTCAGTACTACATTGTTGCAACAGCAAGGTATAAATATGGTGAAAAAGACTTGCTTTCCTGTGGTTTCCCCAGAGGTTAGAGCAAGCAGCGTGTGCGCCTTGAACAAAGCCGCAGAAAGGAGGCAAATCATTTCTTTCAAAGTGCCCCTAAGGATTGTTACCTTGCATGATGCAGTTGGGGTGGGGGGGGGCACAGGAGCTACAAAAGCCTCTTTGCTGCCACAACACACTCCCCGCTGCAGTTCCCTTTAGTCACCTCATTCTTCTTCTTCCTTTTCAGCAACCCTCTCCTCATTTTTCTTCGCGATTCCTCTGTTCCTTTAATCACCACCCTCTGACTCGCACTTCCTGTGCTCTGGCACAGGCCCAGGTGGGCAAGCGTTGCTCACTTCTCCCAGAGGAGGGGGGGTGTGAAATTGGACACACGGACACCCACTGTAGTGCAGGAGCCGCAGGAGAGAGCATCAGAAAGCTTCAGATCACAGATTCTTCCATTCCTCTTCTATAAAGCCCAGAAGCGAGCGTGAGACAAGAAAAAGAAGTGCCACCTGACATAATCGCTGTCAGAAACAAAGTGATGTCTGAGGGTCTTTAGAGGAGGCTGGGAGACAGAGTGTTCTCGACTGCACTTGTTTGACCATTTGATTGTGCTTCAGCATTAGTTAGAAAAACCAACAGAGGGAACAAAAAAAAAAAACATCCACATGCATTATTCACGACCCTCTTTAGAAAGTACTTTTTTTTACAAAGGTGTGAAGTTTGTCACACAAGCAGCAAAATAACCCTCTGTTCATTCCAGAAGCATGTATTCATAATCCAGCTATTTTTCAAGGTGGCAACCCCACAAACTAAACTTCCTGTGCATATTAGTCTCACTGATTTGAAAGGCAGTTGGGACGAGTTGGTGACAATGATTTTGCAGATTTGATAAGMCTTACAGAACTTAAATCCACCCAGACTCAACTATGAGCTGAAAATCCGTTTAGTTCCTCTAAAATTAGCCACCAGAATTAACACAGCTCCAAGTAAAACATGCTGGCCTAGGTAGTATGAAAAACAAATCATAAAACACCCTTTTAAGCCTAAACAGTTGCTGATGGCATGTGAGGTAGAAGATATTTGGGACAACTATTTATAGGCAAAGTTTGCTCAGTGCTAAGACTATGATGAAAAGGAAGATACACGTATATAACTCTATAACTAGATACTGTGCATACCAAAGCTTTTTTTTTATTATTTGCAGGAAGAGTCAGTAGGGATTCGTGTTTTCTGTGGTATTTACTGCTCACAAGAGACTTTTCTTTCCCAACTCTAAAACGACAGATCCAGACAGAGAGAGAGCATCGTCTTGAGGGAGCAAATGTTCCAACTCTGGATGTCTTTACATAAGCCACAGACCAAGTGGAAGAGTACAAAATGTCGTTAAAAAGACGGTCAATGAGAATGTGGTGACATGAACAGCTGAGGGGAGAGAAATCAAAGCTATAGACCACTGCAGTGAAATCACACCAACCGCAACATTAGTGTGATGCATGGTTGTAATGTTTTTTTGCCAGTGTGAGTGCGTTCATGTATCAGTTAGCAATGTATCTCAACCACTAGACTTAAGAAAACTTTCATAAAATAACTCTTAGATGTTTAGCTATAACTATTTAAGCTTTAGAGCCAAACTATGGAGGACTGAAACTGACATAATTGGAAATACATGTAGAAATAATTAAACAGCTTGATAAAAGATATAAACGGCTTGATAAATTAGTAATTAAGTAATAATGTGGCAATTATTGCATAAAAACATCAACAAATAAGAGCGTAATTAATTTATTTGACTATACAATGCAACATAAAT
>NW_013952572.1:641725-645233 GCF_001266775.1 Austrofundulus limnaeus | reverse complement strand
ATTGTGATAATGTTAAATTAATAAGGTTGAAAATGATATAACATTAATTTATGTTGCACTGTTTAGTCAAACAAATTAATTATGCTCTTATTTGTTGATTTTTACGCAATAATTGCCACATTATTACTTAATTACTAATTTATCAAGCCATTTATTTCTTTTATCAAGCCGTTTAATTATTTCTACATGGATTTCCAATTATGTCAGTTTCAGTCCTCCATATGGCCACCACAAGTAATAAACATTAGCCAACACGAAAATGGTTATAGCTCAGTCAATTTTACACACTGAGCTAGAGTTTGATGTTGTAGTAACCAAGTTATTCACAATACCGTTTCACGTCTCATGAGCTCGCTCACAATCTTATTTTTATGATTTGACCAAAATGGCTAAAACTGTTGTTTTTTAACATGAAATAATCTTGTTCTAAAACTTCTGTATAAAATCCAACAGGTGATATGTATTACTTCAGAGAATGCTAAGCCATTCATTTATATTATATGGAATATAATATGAGATATTGTCCACACATTAATTATCTTGTGGACAAACATCATGGACAAACTTTAATATCTCATGGTCACATGTTATCGCATGGCAAAGTTCCAACTCTCTCGTGCCTGCAAGAAAATTAACACATGGGCAATTCAACCTCAGCTGGGCTCAGTAGATATTTGCGTGGGAATGTGGCTTTTGTAATCAATGTTAGAAATGTTTTGTGCATATTGTCTTGAAAATACTTCATGTACTCAAAATGTTTCAATATTTATCTCTCTCTATATATATATATTTACAATTTTCATATAACTTGCCATGATAGTGCTGTACACACACAAATCTTTGTGCCCTACTTCAGGATGGTAAACATTTATCATAATGCAGTTGGGCTCAATGGTAAGAATTCCCAGGTGCTAAACTTCTGGGAACACTTGGTAGAAGGCATGAAAGGAGACAAAATTCAAAGTTAAATACGCCCAAATAATCAGACACAGGTGGAAATAATTAGGAAATCACAAGAGAGTGACTGGGACACAGATGGGAAAGTAAAACCAGCTTTGAGATGCTACAAAAATACATTCTGACTTTGAAGAATTCTGGACTGTAACCAATCACCATCATAAATGAAAGAGGAGCTCATTTTTCCATCTAAAGCAAACTTCTTAATTTTCACTTTAAGTAAATACATGGTTGATTTTTTTTTTTGCATCATTTTGGCATCAAATACCTATTCATTTTGGATAATTTTTAATAAAGTTTGAGATCCATAAAGCTGCCTTTTGCAAAAATACAAAATAATTGTTCAAACTTGCATTCTCTCCCTGGTTTTGCCTAAACTAGCCTGGCTCATTTGCCRGATCTCTTCCAGAGAGAAGAGGGAACCCCGACTGCTCTTCATTTCAAGCTAAAAGAAACCAAGCCATTTAAGGTTCTTCATGTCAATGAGGGACTTTAACTGGATATTGGGATGCATGTGGTCATCCCCTAATCGATTTTTGTGCATAAAATGTGCAGGTTTGTAGAATGAATCCCTGTCATGTTGATCAAAAAGCACAACATCTAAATTTCCATGCATGAAGACGGATGACAATGTCATTCGATCAATATTAATATCCTTAGTTCAAACTTCAAACATTACCATTAGTAATGTTTGACATTCCTCTTCTGACTCTTAGCCTTTTGTAGAAATAGATTTTCAATTTTCTCACTCTAACGTTCCTATTTTTCACATTAACGATGTGACACCCCATAGTTTAATCTAATAAGAATGAATCAGTAGATTGATACGGTCCCATCAGGAGGAGGGATTTTAATGTGACAGAGACGATGTCTAATTCAATATAGCAGCCTTGGAGTGCTCGACGGCAAGAGACCGGACTAAGCGTAGAAATGGAGAGTGATTTCGCGTGTTAGCGGCGAACTCTACGTTCCACGGATGACTTTGTCAGACATCTGACTTTGTGCCGTCCTTCGTGGCATCCATTGCYGTCAGGGAAAACGGCAGGCGCTTATCTCCTCCCATCCGCCGGCTTATCTACTGCTCACCTACACGTCGATGGGAAATCAATGGGAAGCCTTCAGTGTGCAGTCAATATAACAAATGACCAATTCAAACTGGCACTTACAGCACTCCTGAAAGCAGCCCTCACTCATTGCCATGGGCCCTGATGCAGAGCCGTGACAAGCCCTGGCTCTGACTCCTTGATGGTGGATACAGAGGCTTGAACTGTATAGCCCAAATAAAACTGTGGAAAACCCTGCAGGGCATCAACTGATGGTTGGAAAATAAAAAAATAAAAAAATCTAACCGAAGACATAGAGCAAAATAAGTCATTTTCTTTTACTATTAGAGCTTGATTTAAACCTTTGCTTAAAATATTTACAGTTTCAGTTAAATGTGGTGACTTAACTCTATAAAAACATTCATCTAATACTAAATAATTTTGTAGTTTTTCTTGCATTGAAGTTCTTGTGAAATACACACCCTCAGTTTCCCACACTTGCTGTAGAAGTCTTAAAACAAGCAAGGTAATTCCTATTTATCCAAAGCTACATGTGCACTGGCTGTTAAACAATATTCATTTAGCCTGAATTGAAAATAGCTGCTTAGCTGCCAAAGTTGACAGATATGGAGTTTTTAAATGCCAATTCCAATCTTTGAAAATCAAGCCAAAAAAGTTGTCTAGTTTCTACACATACAGTACATGTTTTCACAGGTCGAAGGAAAAAAATGACATTTACTTGGGTTACATAATTAAGTATGAATTTATGTGTACTTTGTAATTTTAAGTGATTATTCAAAACTATAATTTTACTTTTACTTGAGTAGGTTTTAGTTCAAGTAWWWTACTTGAACTAAAATCTACTCAACTACTTACATTACAAGAACTACTTACATTATTGGTTAGAAAATGTTTGAATTAACTATCTACTAACCCTGCTTTGCATCAGTAATTAAGGCTGGTGTTAGTAGCTAGTTAAGTCTTTTTGTGAACCCTTCTCAAGTGAAGCTATTTATGTTTATTTAATTATTAGTCACCAGTTAGTTAACAGCTTGTACTTTTCTGTCCTCTGATGTAGAAAGACTGCATTTCCACTTACAATCATTACATCCAATCACTATATAAGAAGCTGTAGTGCAGATAGTTTCCACTCATGGTTCTGACTTTATCTTTAAACTTGAAGCACTCTGAGTGCAAACCTCCGCCAAGACCAATTTCCCCCATCCTGTAAGAGTTAATGTGCAAAAGCAGAGATGGAAACACATTTGCCGAATAAGTTCTGATGTAGTGAACATTTAAGCAGGCAGTATGCACAGAATTTCATCTCGGTGGAGTCCAATGTGAAAAAAAAGTCAGACTCATCACCCAACGTTAATTCATCGTCAAACTGGTGTCGGATTAAGCTCCTAAGTTTTCATCAGCCACATTTCACCGTGTAAAACATCTGTTTTATCCCCTTGTATGAGTTTGTAATGGTTTGACTCTCTTTATAAAGTGCTTCCTGGCTC
>NW_013952572.1:635688-640905 GCF_001266775.1 Austrofundulus limnaeus | reverse complement strand
CAGACAGACAGACAGACAGACAGACAGACAGACAGACGCGACCAAAAACATTACCTCGCCCTTGGCTGTGGCAATTATATTAAGATTAAACATGATAATACAAGTAAAAGTGCTTACAGACTCATGAATAACCTATTTATAAAGCATTAATAAACCTTTTATAAAGGAAACCTTGTCGTGAAGTGATACCTTTCTTTGGTCTGTGTTGATCTGAAGATGAAGTCTCAGTACTAAAAAATAAATTTCTGTATAGTGTACTGAATATATATTTTACTCACTTTAGTTATTTAAGATGGACACTTTGGTCTGAGCTCCATGCCAACAGTGAGTCACAGATTGAAGTGCTGCTCAAAGCACTATCAAAGAAATGTCACAGCTCCCAAAGTGCCAACCAATTGCCAGAACCTTCTCCGGTGAAATCTGTTCTTCATTATCCCCCTTCCATATGTCTCTCAGTCTTCTGTTTCACGGGTTAATTCTCTTTCTTTTACCATTTGGAGAGCGGAGCTGTCAGAAATYGTCCTGTTCGATCCGTTTCCTTTTCTTTTCCACAGAAAACATTCCTCAAATAAATGTGTCAGACTCACAAAGTCAGACACCGTCGCAGCTGACCTTCCGCATCTCTAAGCAGAGAAAAGCAGATGACAGGACAACACTCAAGCTGAAAGCTCAATCAATACGGCACCTGCGCAGGGATTGGAAAATAGGGAGTGACTTCCTCCCCAGTAGTGGAGGTGATCTTGAAAGCATGACTGTTCAGGAGTGTTTTCTTTTCCAAGTGAAGCATCGAGGAACACTTAAAACTTGTTCAGCTAAAGAAAGAGCATTTTCTGTGAAAATTCGGTGTTAACRCTCTGATGAAAGTCTACTATTATTCTATGAAAAGAATCTCGGCAAATAGACCTGCTAAGGTAAAAACCAATAAGATATATTGAATAGAGGCGCTATCGCGTGGCTTTTTTAAGTCAGAGTGGCCACTAGCTTCAAGCTGGTAAAGCTGAATGTGGTAAACATGACATGTTAAATTTAGGTCAGCACTTCGCTGAAACTCAGTTTACTATTGACAACCGTCATTTTACTTTGATAGTAATGCTTGTCAGTGCATATTATCACATCAGGCAAAACGTCAAGATACGCATGTCTGCAATGAAGCTAAGCAAAGCAAATGCACTGCAATGTTGACAACGTACAGTATTAAGTCAGTCTAATACTGTACTGGTGAGTGTTGATCCGTAGCTGCTAATTATGAYGCGCTACGCGGCTTACATTGTTGTAACGTGTAAACCAGCTCCAACCAGAGMATTCTTGTATTGCAGTTTCACCAATATATTCGCTCCTTCCAGGTGAATCTTGTATCGATCCAATAATTCCAAGAACACGACAACAGCATTCATAGAAACTCTTCTATAGCGGTMAAAATCTTGTATGCCCTTCCGGGTTCAACACCTGACTGATACCTGTTGTCCTTTGACATATTCATGAACCTACAGCCCCCATAGTGACCAGAGACATATAACACATACTGTATTTGGCTCATACACCTTTGTGTCATGTATGAACCACAGCAGTCAACCTTGTTGAAGGCAAAGATTAGCAGAACAACAGCTAAAAGCTTAAAAGAGCAAAACTGTAGCTAGAAGCTAAAATGGGCTAAAGCTATAATTAKCAAAGTGGCAGCTAAAACGAGCACAAGGAGACAAAAACAGAGCAAATACTAGCTGCTAGTATGGCAGAGTGGGTTTCTGAATAAATGGAAAAACTCAGTGTATTTTTTTATCAATGAAGCTAAATATTTATTTTAAATGAAGTAAAAAAAATGTACATATACAAACACACTCACATGTTAAAACCCAATCAAAGCACATAAAATACCATTAGCCACAGCTTTTATGTTTTTGTTTTTCCACTYGCATGTGTGCAAGTGTGCACACATTTGGTTAAATGTGAATATGTACAAAAAGTGTACAATCACTCTTCTTCTTGTCTAATTAATACAGAAAAAAATWAAAGGTGTAATTTTGTCTTTCTGCCCTAATACAGAACAAATCATTTACAAAATCTACATTGTCAGATACTTTTGTTGGGATGTGAACATGCATAGGTCTTGCGTAATACACAGAAGGTGTTGATGTTTTTATCGGCTTTATTGGCTAAAACGGAAATAAAGTCTAAATTAAAAAAAAAACCTGACATTAAGTTATTGGCTTTTGGTTGGATTAATGAACTGGCAATCATCCAACTTTGAAATTGAAGTTGGTGTAAATCAAACTTTTTAATCCTTTCCTCAGAGGTGTGCAGCCTTCTTTAACTCTGATTAAAACGTCCCTCATTCCTGCTGTTTATTTTTAAAATGCCACTTTAATTCCTTTAAAACAGACTAAACAGAGACCAGCTATCTTCACACATCCACCACTGAATGTGAATAAACCTTGTGTAATTTGACTCCTTTAAATGCTTTKGAATAAAAAAAACTTCAACTTTTAATATTCTGCTAGATGCAGAATAAGGTAATTCCTGATAATACATTAATGGATACTTTATAAAAAAAAAGTATTAGTCGATGATATGCTTGTAAAAAGAAAATAACCAAGCAGCTAATCAACGAATACAGTGTCAACTGATTTGGATTGCCAACAATGGTCCAGGTACGAGAGATTTCCCATCCACATGTAGTGACCAGAGTGTAGAATACTGTTCATATATCCAGGCAGGAAACAAGGTTTCTTTTCTCTAAATGCCCTTCTCTGTTCAAAACGACTTGAGTCGTGCAGCTCACGCTTCAAGTCCTAAGACGCAATTCTTGATAACAGCCGCTGGCAGAGTCGCAGGGGGTACCAGTTGGAGTGTTTTGTTTGCAGGCTCTCAGGGAAAATGACAACTTTGCATGCTTCTTAGTGCTGCAATATGTATGATAGAGGATATTTAGGGTCAAGTGTAACATGATGAAAATATATATATGGTGGCTGAAACCTGTGGAGCCCTGTCCCACTTTAACCTGTGGAAACTGCTGCTACTTTACCAAGTTAAGACGTTTATATTCTGCAGAAAACATAATGTGATTTATCCTTCTTTAAACAATATTGAGGCTGATCCTCTGTTTGATGTTAAAGTCACACTCCTCTTGAAGTTGTTCCATCTGCAACAAAACACTGAATGATACAAAGATACAGCRGGAGACCCAGATCAGATCCAATCCTCCAGCTGAGAGGGGCTTTAAAMAGCACTTCTAAAGAGGATAACATCAACAAGTCTGTCTTTACATACATCACTGAACAGCTGAAGTACAAGTTATAGTCCATAAAAAAATGATAAAATCCAATATTTTTTACCAGTTGTCATTTTATTGCCATTGTGTTGTTTTATTCTTTTAATAAGTGTATTATTCWGACTCTGAATTGAAAATGGCTTCGTAATGATGCAAGCCAAGTAWCGCAGCACTGTTTGGAATATTATTTGCAGCCTCATAAGCCCTTATGAGAGCTAATTAGGATGCTCCCARCACACAAACTGTTTTACTGAGGAGCAGTCACAGGAACCAGTTGGTGTTTGTTATCATGGTCAACTGATTGTTGTTGTTTAGAAACAAATACTTACTTATTAGTAAAACAACTCTCGTCTAATTTTTAGAAACAAACTATTCACTTGTTTACAGATGATTAATTGTTGAGGTATTTAATTGAGTATTAGMTGTCTTACACAAAATTCCATGTTTATTTGCAAGAGTAAATAATCTAAGCAGTTAGCTGCAGTGATTGTTGAGCGTTTGGTGGAAACCCCAAGTCTACAGGCAGTAGACTATGGTATAATCTAAAAAGTCATCAAAGAAAATCAAAAGTACAAAGACTASGAATAAACTAACTTGTGTCTGAGAATCCTACAGAGGCTGATGGTGAAAAGTAGATTATGTTTTCTAGGAGGGGTACTAAGTGAGAACAGATGGATTGATTACAGATGAGACACAAGCGTTTAAGGTGCTAACAGTGCAACAGCGCTGAACAGACCATGAAGTTTACGGAGGCCCAAGGAGTCCCAGCAATGAGTGAGGGTGCCTAGGCTGTCTGAAACATGGCTGTTTGCCTCCATATCGGATCAAAGTCTATGTTTTTCTAATGGGTGTCTTTTCTACAGTGTGTCTGTATTCAGCACCAGAGAYCACACTTTGAAAAACAAGCAACATTCCCAGTTGTTGCAACTTTGTGTTGATAACTTTTGAATCAAACAAGATTTTGCAAATCTGATTGCGTAAATTGATTTGAGACAGTTCTGTTTTATTTGATATGCAAAATGACCACWTTCCCATTGGAAAATCTTGCCCTTGATCCAACATGGTGACTTTTCAAGATGGCGAACATATTACAAATATAGCCTAAAATAGAAATTCTAGGGCTGTGATCCACAATTGTGCCGCGGTCTCCACCTCGTTGGCCTCAAAAGAAAGATCTTTTTTCCAAATGTGAGCCGTGAGTACTGCGGGATTGCATTGGTTTTAAATTGAAAACACCTGAACTATTACTGTTATCCATTTGAGGCTGATTTTCAATGCAGTTTCCCACCACTTGTARGGGTTGTACGCCACTCAGATGTTTTAATGTATAGAAACAGAATCTTAACCAGCCGCTAGCTAAAGTTARAGTAAAGTTGTGTAGAGTGTGAACTAGCCATTGAACTAGCTAGCTATCCAACCAAGCACTGAAGCCCTTCAAACTTAAAGTGACTGTGACTTCAGATTTTTGTAGGAAAYWTGAATGCATTTTTGGAAAGACAACATTAATAACATATTAMAAAACAWATTTTACACCACTCAGATGAATGGTTGATGATATTTTTACATGTGAAGTAMCAGGAAGGGCTATCAGAGGGGAATGTCTGCATGTGAACGGCACGTTACTACAATGGCAAACAACGCAGACTGTAGAGAAGAATCTGATGTTTCTTCAATTTATTTTGAGTGACTGTCAGAGAGAGAGAGAGAGAGAGAGAGAGAGAGAGAGAGAGAGAGAGAGAGAGATGTAGAAGAGTCAGAGTTAAAATGATATTGTTTAAATAAAAAAAGACCGGTGAGTTTTTGTTCTTAAAGAGTTCCCCTTTAATGTCACTTCCTGTTTCACGTTTGCTGAACCAAGTTAAAAGAAACTAGAAGCACTTGGAGAGTGCAAACCTCCGCCAAGACCAATTTCCCCCATCCTGTAATAGAGTTACAAAGGGGCACACCAATAC
>NW_013952572.1:623766-635240 GCF_001266775.1 Austrofundulus limnaeus | reverse complement strand
GATCTGAACTATCCCTATAAACCTGCAAGGCAAAGSTCAGACATATGATTTAGAAATGAGTTCGAGGTCACTAACATGAACTAAAGTCATTTCTAACAACTAAGAAATCCCAAGTGTTTCATTCAGAACAAGAAATAGTTGCCCTCTTCCTTCCCTCCAATCAAAAATACAACCAAGAACAGGCCACTGAATTTTCACACAAATGCTCAGACAATGACAAAAGTCCTTGTAGAAGTGTGGGAATGCTGACCACCCCTGTTATAACGTTTTAAAACAAGTTTTAATACATCTGCAGCCATTTTAGACTTGGATGATAGTGAGTGGCAGTAAAATAAAATAAAAAAAGCACTTAGTCCAGTAATGTGCAATCTTTGAGGATAAAAGGTAACCTCTGAAACTCTTGGGGAGAGAAATTACAAGGTAGATAATAAATTCTGCTGTGGTGCGATTAGACTGGCTGTGTTTGAGAGAGATACGTTCCAAAAAGGAGAGAGGAAAGAAAGGAGGTTTAATAACCATAAAAATCGTAAATGTCATTTGAATTGATGCAGCTATTAGGTTTTTATTACTAGACAAGTAAAAAATGTGATGTATTTTTTTCGTAGTATGACTAAATGAGACCTTTTTGATAATGTCTTATTTTAAATAAACTAAGTTTTATGATTGTTAAACATTTAAACAATAATTCTATATTTACCTTTCATCACATATGGTTYTCTTTAGGTGTGCTCCTGAGATCACTAATGTCCTGAGTCTAACAAAATATTTCCAAACCAGCCGTCTACTCAACTACACTGCCAAAGAAAAGCTCGTGAAGYGACAGGCAACCACTACTGGTATCATCAAACAGAGTGCTGCAAGAGTCCCATAAAATAAATGGGATTAAACTTGGCCTGCATATAGAGCTGATGACAAGTCTTTGTCAAGGAGTGCAAAAAGTAATTAATCCATGCAAGAAAATGGATGAAATACAAAATGCTGTTTAAAGGCAGGCCTAAAATTCCCTTCAAATTGTATTACAAGGTAGAATCAATGTATGTTAAATTCATTAGTTTTTGATCTGAGAATCAAAAAGAATCCTGAAAATGTTACGCCAGTTTTCAAAAAAACAACAAAGTGCTGCGTCTTTGTTTTCTGCCAAAATGACTAGTAATCTGACCAGAAACAGGGGATTAAACACATATTGTGCTGCACTTGTCCAAATATGCTTTCCAAGGGAAGGCTGCCAGAGAAAAATGTTTCACATCTTCAATTTACCATATTTTGTCAAACAGTGTGACAAAAATGGATTAATCATTTTTTAGAACTAATAGGCGGATATTTATTCTGAATATTTGATCTCTTTTCTATTAAAAACAATAATACAAAAAAGCCTTCATACATAAGAATATTTTAATTGATAATGGATATTTGGGTATGTCAAAGTTTAATTGAATTACTCAATTTTATAAACAGTTCATTATTCCAGAAATTCCATTGTACATGCCTAAAAAGCTAAAAACATTTATAAACCTCATGCTTAAACCTCTCATAGATTCTTTTGTTTAATATATTAACATCTCACCCAGGCAATTAGGACAAAGTGTATAAATGCTCCACTTTGAAAGGTAAATTATGAATTTAAACATGGTAAAGAAAACTAAGTCCATTAAGTATGTTTTCAAATATTCTTCTCCTAAAGCTTTTATTCTTTGAAAACTTCAGCACTGTCACAAACTAAGTRTGTAACAAAATGCAAAACACTGTTCCATGACTGCCTTCAATACTTCCTTTGTAGTTCAGCCTTTGCTCCTGTTATTTATCTGCATTACTATGGGACAGATTTGCATAAAGTCTTCTTAGGTGAAATGTTGATACATCTACAAAGAAGGTTCAGCACCAAATAGGTTTTGACAGTTCTGGCTGAGATAAGTTAGGAATGAGGATGTTGAGAAAAAATAAATAAATCAGCATCGGCTGCAAAAAAGTTATTTATAAAAATTGAATAGGCTGYTTAATGGATTTAACATTTGTGAACTTTAGCAACAATTGGCATTAGTCTCTGGAAGTTTTCATTTGTCGGTTTTGCTTAGGAACTGCTGAGAATATGATGCCAGAATTCCAACCTAAAGTTGCTTTTACCTATATTAATATAAATACAGACCTGTTAAAAACAGTGGTTGCTTACCTTCGTAAAATTAAATAAAATCAAAATTAAGTTTAAGCAGAAGATGTGTCTTATCTGATTTGAAAATACATCTGCTTTGGACTAAACTGGGTTTATGACTTCGACATTTTTGTTATYGTGTGTAGCACCCTGTGTTTTGAATTGGGACTATATAAATAAACTGTTGAATTACTGATAGTAAAMTTGCTTAAAAACAAAAAGATATGAATTTAAATAAAAACAACAAAACCTAAAAGTAAAACAATGAGCCAAACCACAACCACAAGCTTGTTTTTTTGTGAAAACGTGTTACTGCACGCAAAATTATATATRTAAAAAACTGTTTCAATGCTTTCTCCAATATATTTTAAGTCTAAAGGCTTTGTAAATTTTGCAAAAAGAGAATTTTTTTTTTCATGTAACAACAGCAGCAAGACATGAACAGACCAGAAATGTCATGAGTTTCAATCAAACGCCCTCCTAGTCGCAGCCACTGAAGCACAGCGGCTGTCAGTGATGAATCGCTTTATGCATGCATTGGTAATGTCCCCGCGCCATCACAACAGGACAYGCACATCTGTCATACTTGAATGTGAACAACATTTTCTATTCTCTACAGTGGAGCCCACATGTGCTGCTACACAATGGGCCGCACAGGTATCCGTCACTATACAGTACATTAGGGAAATGTAGATGCTGTAGAGGCTGTAAAAAAAGGGGCTGACAGCTGTGTTGGTTGATATCAGCACAAAGAGGAACAATGGCTTAAGGGATGTGAAGTGTGTCTGTGAAGAACAATGGCTGACTTACCTAAGAAGTAAATCCACACAGGGGGGAGAAAACATGAAACAGAGAGAGAGAGAGAGAGAGAGAAAGAAAAGCCAGTGATTAGATCTTTAAAACACAATATCAAGCAGCATTTCCTTCAAAGACTCATTAGGACTTCGTGTGATACAAATATTAGTTGTGTTTGATCCAAATCTGTTGGAAGAAGTCTCAAAGTGTTCTAACAGCAGAATCAGCTTTGTGTACATCTGTCTCCCTTCCCATACCTGTCCTGTCTCCCTGCCTCTTGGGTGCTGGATAATGATTTTTACTCTACTAGTYAAGAACAAATTAGCATTGTTGCTAGCGCTCCCACAACCATAATACTCAATTGGGAATTAGTTGGGGCAGACAGAAGAAAAAGAGCTCTTGTAAAGTTTACTTTTTCTGAGTTGTGATCAATAGAAGGAAGACGAGGGGATTCCGATGGGAAACAAAGGTAATTAGCAAACTTGTAAAATAAAACAGGGCAAAGAGCGTAATGATTGGCAATTAACTTCTGATGTCTCTGCTGTGAAGCTGGGTGGATAAAGGACTGAAAATTCAGATGATACACTGAGTGGGCAGTTTATTCTTATATGAGTAATAGTTCAGAACGTTTAATCTGGGGTTCAGTGGAAACAGTATTAACCATTAATATCTATGTAGACAGGTTTTTGAATGACTTCTATTCAGGAAAAAAAAACGTTTATTGTTCTTTCGTGGTGCGAAGAGGTGACTTGAAAATACCCTCACCCCCAGTTTACACTATATGCGTCTCCACTCCACTCCACTGCGGTCCGACCTCCGAACTCCGCAGCAAATAATCAACCATTATAATCAACGAGATCATTTACACTGGCTCTGCAGGGCAGCAGTGAGCGGACGGCAATCCAGCAAAATTAGAGCTAATCCTATTTTTGCCGGATGCCAGAGCTGCTCCAGCGTCAATCTACAAAGATCACATCACACCAACAGGAAAAGGAACAAGCACAACAGCCGTATTTTCAAAATAATACACCATAAGGCGGAATAATTTGTCGGAATAATGTCGAAATCCCAGCTATATTAATCWATATATGCATATATTTCTACACACATGCTGTCAGAATGTATGGTTCTGTTTGGGAAGCAGATGGAAACATGTAGCATGAAGCGTAGGTGTACACACACGATACACGTGGATTTTATTTTGAAATCAGAAGTTTCAAAAAGCCAACAGCGATACAGTTTAAACCATAGATATCAAAAGCTTTTATATCAATGTTTTCAGCTGTGTTTGGAGTTCGTCTTTCACAGAATTACTTTTTGCTCTGACTTCCACATCACTAGATTTATAGCGCAATCTTCTTCCTGCACACGCTTCCTTCTCTGAGCAGAGCGGAGCGGAAGCTGTATAAATTGGGGTGCAAACRAACAGCTGTGACCTGCGCACTGCAGCGCAGCGGAGTCGCATTTAGTGTAAATCTGGGGTCAGTCTATCCATTCATCTTGTGAGCTGAATAATTTGAAAAATAGGTGACGTACCAACTTCCATTTTGGTGTGTGGCGGCATCTATCTAGTAAGAAGCATTCTTATCAAATATGTACACTCACCGGCCACTTTATTAGGTACACTTGTCCAACTGCTCGTTAACACTTAATTTCTAATCAGCCAATCACATGGCGGCAACTCAGTGCATTTAGGCATGTAGACATGGTCAAGACAATCTCCTGCAGTTCAAACCGAGCATCAGTATGGGGAAGAAAGGTGATTTGAGTGCCTTTGAACGTGGCATGGTTGTTGGTGCCAGAAGGGCTGGTCTGAGTATTTCAGAAACTGCTGATCTACTGGGATTTTCACGCACAACCATCTCTAGGGTTTACAGAGAATGGTCCGAAAAAGAAAAAAAAACATCCAGTGAGCGGCAGTCCTGTGGGCGGAAATRCCTTGTTGATGCCAGAGGTCAGAGGAGAATGGGCAGACTGGTTCGAGCTGATAGAAAGGCAAMAGTGACTCAAATAACCACCCGTTACAACCAAGGTAGGCAGAAGAGCATCTCTGAATGCACAGTACGTCGAACTTTGAGGCAGATAGGCTTCAGCAGCAGAAGACCACACCGGGTGCCACTCCTTTCAGCTAAGAACAGGAAACTGAGGCTACAATTTGCACAAGCTCATCAAAATTGGACAAGAGAAGATTGGAAAAAYGTTGCCTGGTCTGACGAGTCTCGATTTCTGCTGCGACATTCGGATGGTAGGGTCAGAATTTGGCATCAACAACATCAAAGCATGGATCCATCCTGCCTTGTATCAACGGTTCAGGCTGGTGGTGGTGGTGTCATGGTGTGGGGAATCTTTTCTTGGCACTCTTTGGGCCCCTTGGTACCAATTGAGCATCGTTGCAACACCACAGCCTACCTGAGTATTGTTGCTGACCATGTCCATCCCTTTATGACCACAATGTACCCAACATCTGATGGCTACTTTCAGCAGGATAATGAGTCATGTCATAAAGCTGGAATCATCTCAGACTGGTTTCTTGAACATGACAATGAGTTCACTGTACTCAAATGGCCTCCACAGTCACCAGATCTCAATCCAATAGAGCATCTTTGGGATGTGGTGGAACGGGAGATTCGCATCATGGATGTGCAGCCGACAAATCTGCGGCAACTGTGTGATGCCATCATGTCAATATGGACCAAAATCTCTGAGGAATGCTTCCAGCACCTTGTTGAATCTATGCCACGAAGATTTGAGGCAGTTCTGAAGGCAAAAGGGGGTCCAACCCATTACTAGCATGGTGTACCTAATAAAGTGGCCGGTGAGTGTATTTGCCACATTAAAAATGTGAGGTGGACCCCCACCATACAGTACTTACTAAAAGTTAGGCTATCAAGTAAACTTTTGGGATTAACCAAAAATGCAGTATAATCTTTACAAATAAAACTAACGTGATCTCTAAACTTGTGAATGCACAGGTCCAACTCTTCAGTGTTTCAGCAGTTTTTTCCACAACTTTCTACAGTAATTTGACATTGATGTTTTTAATCCATGAATTGACCAATACATTTACTAATTCAATTAGTTTGTTTTATACTGTCCTTGTCACCATGCTGTTCACATTCTGACATTGAGAGATAGGGATGGGTACCGAATTCAATACTTTTTTATGTACAGAACGAATTCTGTCGGTACTACCGAGTATCTATTCACTTAACATCAAACGGGACCATGTTTCGGTACCTAAACGCATCATTGTGACTGGTTTGGTGTAAGAGTGGTGAGTTTCCCATGATTGTCTTGAACGCAGTATCACGCAAAATCGTAATAACGTCAGCAGCCGCTGGTTCAGTGAGGCAGCAGAGCTTGGTCTGAAAGTAGCATGAAAGTCTCGCAGCTCCTGGCCGAACAGATCGCCCCTGAATTATCTGGTGGACTAATTATCTTGTGAACACGACGTTCGCTTGCTCAAAGAAATAAAGTACCACCAATTTCTTTATTTAATCCGCCATTAAACAGAGACCAGCAGAGGAAAACAGAGGTGCTTCCCGACAGTCCGAACGCATCTGACCTGAAGGAGCACAAGCAGCCAGCTTGAAGTGTTGGACGGCATTTTGGATTTGCTTGAATACCTTTTATTGATTTTAACTCCATCGTCTTTTGCTTATTTGATTTAAACTTAGTTGCCTTCCATGGACCTCCATTACACAATTTTTCTAGCGGGGAAATGACATCAATTTCTATTGATGTCACATATTGATACATCCAGCTGGATTTTAATTTGTACAATAAGACAAAACAGTCTTGTTTTTTTCAAGAGTTTTCACTTTAAAGAAATAAGTTACACAACTGATGTTACAATACAAAGAATCGGATGTTGCCTTGATATTTGTTAAGTTTATATATTGAGAAATATGTTAAATTTAAAAAATAAATAAAAGTTTACTATTGAAAAACAACACACACAAAGTACCAAAAATTGGTACCGTTAAGGACCGGTATCGATTCCCAGGTACCGGATATTGGTACCGAATTCATTCAAAGGTCAAAGGTGCCCATCCCTATCGAGGGACCAAGGTGAAACCTAACAAATGATCAACAGAACCTCACCAAATATWAATTTTTTTATGAGTAGTATGTGTAAAGCGGCCACCCTGATCATTTGCAGAAACTATGCTATCTAGTTTTTATAATGCCTAAAAGTATAGTTTCCTCAAATGGTTGGGGCAATGATGGAGTGGCCGAAGACTAATCTATGATGGCGAAGACCACCAATGGCCAACTCCAGGTTTGTAATTGCACCTAGTGACAGAAGGCGGCTCAGTGGTAAGCACTSATGCCTCAYAGCAAGAAGGTTCTGGGTTTGATCCCGGTTCAGACCTGGGGTCTTACTGTGCGGAGTTTGCCTGTTCTCCTCATGCTTGCATGGCTTTTCTCCGGGTACTCCGATTTCTCCCACAGCACAAGAATATGTACAATAGGTTGCCTTCAGGCCCAGGCTGCCCTTGCAAAAGAGTGATGGATACAAAAATACACACAAAAAATAGCGATGGATAAAATTGCTCCCTCTGCTCGCCAGGATCCGTCACTCTGTGCCACCTCAGACAAAAAATACAAATAAATAAAAACCCTACCTCTGTTTTATTCAGGTTAACTCGTACCCACTTGAATCTTGCACCACAAACATTAAGCACAACTTGAATTATCTGTTCAATTCCAGTCCAGAAAAACAATCCTCTTGAAAATTACAAACATTCACTATTCAATTCATTCAGCACTTATTTCTGACTAAATTGACAAGCTAATGTCTAGTTTTAGCAGGTCTAAGACTAAAGTGGAATGATGTAATCTTAGTACAAATGTTATCACAAAAATGCCACAGTGGTTCATACAAACAATTTATAAACTATTCCACTGCAGTCAGTTTGGACCACAGCATTATTTCTGTGTTATGAATGACTCTGAGTGACTATGACACCAAGTTTTAGCTCAATATCAGGAAAACTGTCTGAGCTATAGCCATTTTTTGCATTGGCTAGCTGCAATGGCCATCTTGAATTGGCTTGACTATAGAATTTAATCAGTTGTAGATGTGCAACCAGTCATTACTTGGATAGTTTCACTAAAATCAATGCAGTGGTTTGCGATATATGTTTTGCTAACAGACAGACACACAAACAATAAGAGCTCCAATTGTACAAAACGGACATTGCAACATCAGGATTAAATGTGACAGAAGATTTTAAAATTTATTAAGAGCCTCTTGTACAATTTTAATTCATAGTTTTCCCCTTAAAACCTCCCAAATCAAGCTACAAAATCAGTATTTTAGTATAATAGAAAACAAAACCATATAATAGATCTCAGAGAGGGAGACATTAGGTCAAGGGATTTCTCAACATTTCCCAATGCATCAAACTTGACACCTTCAGCTGCTTTCAGTGTCCATGTGTCTTTTTTTCATGGCCGTGACACAGACACATTCTTCCCCCAATCATGTCTGCTACTTCCACTGGGATGGCTGTCGTTTGTCTTTCACCTGTCAGTCACGTTGGTGGTTTGATGGCCCTCAGCCTGACAGACAGCAGAAAATAACTGCAGTAGCAGGTCCAAGGCGAAAACCTTTTAGCGGGGTTAGAATAACCCTAGAGCCGCAGCTTTTATTTTCTAAAACAAAAGCCATGTTACGAATTGTCCCTTAAAAAATGTCTTGAGACTATTACCTCTACTTTGGCTGCAGGTGATTGGATTGTGGTATTTACGTGATTACRCTGTTGATTTTGCCCCTGGAAGGGGATGAAAGTCCCATTTGTTTCCCATCGTGCCAATCATTTCTGAGTTTGTTGTYGGTGGGATCACAAGACCAATTTACTGCTCTTGTTCCTCAATATCAGAACAATTTATCGTCTAAAAATCCACACAAAGACACAAAACMCCACTGAACAACACATCTCCAGCCACTCTGCTTAGTTTTCGCAMAATTTAGACAAACCTCTTTTAGTTGGACTTGTTCGATGACTCTAAATGAAGTTTACCAAATCCAAAACAAACAAAACAGCAATTGGAAGATAACATTTTTCTTCACAAATACAAAGAAAAACATTAAAATAAAAATAAAAAACACTTGAAATCAAGGCAAGATCTTCATCAAAAACCTAAAATAGATTCATTTATCATTCTTTAAAAAGGAATATGGGCTGTACATTGCACTGCCTTTCATACAAATTTTAAAATAAAATTAATTTAAACAGAGAAGTGACAAAGTTGTAGCAAATCAAACCTTGAAATACATGCATAATCTATTGCGAAACATGTTGCGAGGGACTCAGCTACTACCAAATTACATTTTAGCTCAGTACAGCGAAGCCACAAACAGTGACTTTGAGAATGTGTGGTGAATGACTCTCAGCTACTGYCACACTAGATTATAAACACAATATCTGCAGAACTGTCTGAGTAATARCCAGTTGTTGGATTTTGTAAGGTCACTTGGCTGTGGAGACCATCTTGAACTGGGTTRAATCCAAAAGTAAATCTGTTGTAGATGTAGAGTCAATGATTAAGTCCCAAACTATTTATTTTCCAATCTGTGCAATGATTAATGAGATAATTTGGTAAACACAGGCAAAAAGTTACCAAATACTTTTACCTTTTAATGGCAGGGTGAAAGGTGAAGAACAAAATGCATAAAAATGGCTTATTCTATTTTTATATCTTTGTCGACCTATGTTACTTTTCTTAGTCTCTTTAATATTCAAAGTAATATTTCTTCTACATAACACAACAAAGTGCTTCATACGTCCTTTCACCTCAGCCTTCCTGTTAATGGCTGCAGGAAGCTGAGCTCATTTCAGTTTCTTCCTCTACGTGGGCATACCAGAAATGTTAAAAAGGAAGCGCAATCAGAATAATAGGCCTACACATTACTATGCAAAATATTCTGGGATGATCTGTGAATTGAAGCTGAATAGATACAATTTACTGAAAAAAATGACACCTGAGATCRTTATAATCTTTGACTTTTAGTGAAATTATAGTTCAAACATCCCCATTACACATTCCTTTAGAAAAATATCAAAAAGGTAAAAAGGATGGAGATTACAGGTTTAATTTCAAGCAATATCTTAAACTTTATGAACTTTAAACAATACAGAATGTGAAAAAATGTAATTTAGCATTTATAGTACGGAAACCATGTAGCAAAAAATAAACGAATGCACTAATTTAAAACTGTACAGACATGCTGGTTTCAGTGTAGCATTTATTTTTTTTTACTTTCCACCACTTAATGATGGAGAACTGAAAGGTCTGTCTGTGAATGCAGCATGAAATCCAGCAGTTAGGATGTTTCAGTCTGCAACGAACTGGCCTATTGATCAACTACTCAGCAAACACGGCTCAACGCACATCAAGCTGTGTTACTAATGTGGCTTCAAAGACAAATCACTCAAAATTTGAAGAAACCAAATGATACTTTAACCTTTTTTGGAACATAAACAAGTAGAATAAACAAACATTGAAACTGAAACAAGATGTGCTTCAACTTAATAAAAGGTGGATGATAAAAAAAAAATCTTAATTACCTATCTTRTTTTTAGTAATTGTTCCAAATATTAAAATGTTGAAAATGAGTTGCAATAAAACAAAAGTGCTAGGTAAGTCAAAAGATTCAGGACACCATATTATTTCAGAAATGAAAAGGAAAATGACATGACAGTTATTCCATTTATAAAAAGAAACAAAGTTTGGCATTAAAAAATCAGCCATGCATTCATTTGTAATTTTTTTTAACTGCGTACCTTCTAGTCAGAGGTGTTTGTTGGACAGTGTTARATTTTGTCTGTTTCATGCACTTGTTTTATAAACAGTTACTATTTTATCTGCTCAGGACAATGGAAGAAATTTAGCTGTTGTGATTCCGGCACATTGATATTCACAAATTATTGATTAATATGCATTGTTCATCCATCCATCCATCCATCCATCCATTTTCTTCCGCCTATCCGAGGTCGGGTCACGGGGGCAGCAGCTTCAGAAGGGAGGCCAAGACCTCCCTTTCCCCAGCTACAGTACTTCTTCCAGCTCCTCCGGGGGAACTCCAAGGCCTTCCCAGGCCAACCGAGAGACATTGTCCCTCCAGCGTGTCCTGGGTCTTCCTCAGAGCCTCCTCCCGGAGGGATGTGCCCGGAACACCTCACCAGGGAGGCGTCCAGGAGGCATCCTTACCAGATGCCCAAGCCACCTCAACTGGCTCCTTTCGACGTGGAGGWGAAGCGGATCTACCCTGAGTCCCTCCCGGATGACCGAGCTTCTCACCCTATCTCTAAGGGAGAGCCCTGCCACCCTGCGGAGGAAACACATTTCGGCCGCTAGTATCCGGGACCTCATTCTTTCGGTCATGACCCAAAGCTCATGACCATAGATGAGGGTAGGAACGTAGAACAACCGGTAAATCGAGAGGTTCGCTTTCTGACTCAGCTCTTTCTTCACCACGACGGACCGGTACTGCGCCTGCTTTACAGCAGACGCTGCGCCAATC
>NW_013952572.1:616078-623150 GCF_001266775.1 Austrofundulus limnaeus | reverse complement strand
GTGAGCGTTGAAGTCCCCCAGCAGAACAAGGGAGTCCCCAGGAGGGGCACCCTCCAGTACTCCCTCTAAGGACTCCAAGAAGGGTGGGTAATCTGAACTGTTGTTCGGCCCGTAAGCACAGAMAACAGTCAGAATCCGTCCCCCCACCCTTAGGCGGAGGGAGGCTACCCTCTCATTCACGGGGGGTAAACCCCAACTATGCAATGTAATATGTAAAATGTAATATGCATTGTCCTTTAAAATAAATGAAATGAAATGAAATGTCATCCCAACAAATAATGGGTGAGGGGACCTACACTACGTATCTTTTAGGCCAGTGTTTCCCAACGTTGGGGTCGGGACCCAAAGTGGGGTCCCGAAACATCAAGGTGGGGTCCTGAAAAGATTTTCTGAATTAATTACATTTTTGCCTTTGTTGTTACAAATGAGTGAGGTTAGTATATTTAAAATGGATAAATGTGGTACAAAATATTGTCMCTATGCCCTTGTTTTGTTGACCTGATGCAAATGTTTACCATCCAAAAATAGTTGGGGACACAGGTCTCTGCTACTGTTTTGTACTATTTTGTGGGTAAAAGATAAAAAGTTTGGGAACCATTGCACTTTGGTTCCCAAAGTTGGGCTTGGGACCAAATTATGGGTCATGAAGCACCTCGGATAACCTCCAGAAATCAATTTAAAGGGTAATAACATAATTGCTGATGTGATATTTTCCCTATAATTATTACAAAAACACAAAATAAGTAAAAATAAGTATTTATATTTGTGTATAAGCTGTTTAGATTTTCAAAAAGCCTGTCTTTTTAGGGTTATTAACGAAGTTCATGTTCTCAAACCAGGAATATTTGGGGTCACACGTTTTTGCCATGAATATTTTGTGGGTCAGAAGACTAAAAGTTTGGGAACCACTGTTTTAGGCTATGTCTGAAACATGGCTGCCATCTTGAAAGCCACCGTATTGGATCAAAATAAAAAAAAAAGTTCAAAGGGAAGGAGGTCCCTTATCATATCAAATAAGACCAGAATTAACTCAAAACATGATTTCTACAATCAGATTTGCAATATCCCCTGTGGTTAAAAAGTTATAAATACAGAAAGCTGCAACAACAACAACAACTTGGAACAATGCCTGGTATTTGATCTGTCCTCCCAGTGGGACATAGCTGGAACACCTCACCAGGGAGGTGTCCAGGAGGCATCCTAACCAGATGCCCGAGCCACCTCAACTGGCTCCTCTTGACATGGAGGAGCAGCTGCTCCATTCTGAGACCCTCCCCGGATGACTGAGCTTCACACCCTATCTCTAAGAGAGAGCCCAGACACCCTGCGGAGGAAACTCATTTCGGTCGCTTGTATCCGCAATTTTGTTCTTTCGGTCACTACCCAAAGCTCGTGACCATATGAGGGTAAGAATGTAGACTGACCTGAAGAAAAAATATGCGTTGTTCAAAATTGTATGTCCGAATAAACAGGAATCAGCTGGATTTCTTCTTAAAACGTTATTTTCAATCTTCTGACTCCAATCAGGTTCACAGTACAACATTCAGGCCTCAAGACCTTGGGCTGAATCAGAACAAACAGACAAGAGCTCCACTCTGAGCAGACACTCTGCAAAACACTGACAACTTCTCTTTACTATAATAATGAATTAACTTTATAATGTACATCTCTTCCTGGTTACATCCTACRTCAGAACATAACTCATGTTGTTTAGACTAAAGAAAGAATGCATGATAAGACACACACCAACTCTTATTCTGTTATGGCCTTAAAACTGCAATGATCAGAAAGTATAAAATACAATACTGAATCTAATATTCAATTAATCAGTTACAAAATTTCCTTCAGACTGGTGAACAGAGAGCTTTGCCTTCTGGCTCAGCTCCCGCTTCAACCATAACAGACCAGTACAGCGCCCGCATCACTGCAGATGTAGCACTCCCGTTACATTCGGATTTTAAAGTAGTTTTTAGGTGGTTGTGTGTGTTTTTTAAAGTTGTTATATATTGTCTGACTTTTATTTTGTGTAATAAAAATACTATCAGCATTGATGTTTGTTTTTCATTGAGTTAAATCCATAAAGGAAAAATCAACATATACAAATACTCACACTTCTAGGCCTAAAGTGTGCAGTAACTTTAAGTTCATTTATAAGAAAATCATTTTGGTTTTGTTTTACTGCATTTACAGGCAACGGTTTGCTGTAGCAGGGTTTGTTTACAGACTAAATATCAGACTTTTTATGTCAACAGTTAGCTTTAGCACAGAATGAGCAACGATAAATAGCAGCTGTAGCGCTGCTAGTTTAATTATACTACCCACTTTTAACAGATGTTATCGCCCACAGAGCKGGGACCCTAGTAACAGTGGAAAAACAACTAGACCCGAGTAGAACTGCTCCAAACYGGCCCRAACTGAGCCAAGCGGAGACAGACTCAGTAGTGGAAAAGGACCATTGTGTTTGAAAATTTTTCCACCATACCTCAGCCTAAGTTGTCTCAGCTGTTATAGCATAAAAGGGCCTTTAGCTWTAATGCACATCTTAAATCTGGCTAACACCAAAAATCAATTAGTTTTCGACTGTAACATATTTTCAAATTTGAAGTTTAAATAAATGAGTTCAGTGATTCCTGAGATATTTTACTCACAAAAAGACAAATGAATATACACAGGCAAATACATTATTGCCAACCTTCCATGGTAAAAGGCAATCAAAAACGTTTACTGYTTAGAACTTATTCAAAGTAGGAATAAACTTCCCATTGTGAAAGTCAGTCAATAATCACAATAGAAACACAGTAGGGTGTCTAAATTCATCGAGCTGAGAATCCGTAGGTCAGACCAAGAGCAAWATTCAGACAATGTTCCGCTTTTCAGGCTTCTCACCTCCACTAATGGCCCACAGATCACRTCCTCCTTTACCCATCTGCCATAGTTGCTTACCCCCCACCCACCCAGATCCCTGAAGGATTATTAAGAGTGAAGCGACCACTTAAGCAAACTTTTGAGGACATCAGTGTCTTCCAGGGGAAGTTTTTAAAGGAAACCTGAGACAATAGATCATTCCATCACAAAGCCRCTTTTTGAGTATTTAGGCGCTGTGAGCTGCTATTGATCGAGGCGGATAATTGGGTCCGTAATGGAAACAACRCAGCAGGTAATGCTCCGCAGAGACCTTCCCGGGGATTTAAATATGATGAAGTGCGGCGCTGATTGTGCCTCGTTGAGAAGCTGTCAACGTGTCAATTCACCCGTCTCCTCCCTAGTCCTCCTCTTTGTGTCGGAATACAGTGTTTGATGGTGTCTCATTATGTCAAAACACATTAAAAAAACCTTCTCAGGATTCTTTCAATGTTATCAAAATAAAGCACAAGAGTTTTAATCAGCTGAAGGAGCCATCAATAATCAGACGCACAATAGATGTAGGAGAGGCTGATTGTGTCGGGAATAATTATCTTGATTACTTTGTTGAACATCATAAACCTAGTCATTAATCAAAATCCATTATTTGTTTCCGGAGCAGGATTTTGTCACTCTTTCAGAGCTATTCCACCTTAATTTTGCTCTTGTGATGAACAGTTGAGTCTAATAAGTGATTTTGGTGACAAAGCTTGACATGATTCAGCTCCCCCCACCCCAGCAGAGTAATTCATTTTTATTTGCAATGTAGAGCCTGCTTCAGTTGAAGACATAAAGGAAAGCCAGTCCTTATAGATCTAACTGAATTAAGAACAACCTGTTCTGTTTTTGTTGCAGTTACCACAAAACATTTAGTTCAACAGAAGTTTAATTCTGATAAACCAATTGATGGTACAATTTTTGTGACTTAGAAGGTTTTTCAAGTACATTTCCAGGAGTATAGAGTATCTTACCATCCTGGTATACCTGAAGCAGCACATTTACATCACTGCACATACTTTTTTTAAACAAAGAGCACAATAAAGTCAAACTTTTATGTCCTTGAAGAAAATGTTGGCTCTAAACCAGCAAAGAAAACAATAAAATGTTCATAACTTGTATTTTTTATTGTATCTTAAGTAAATTAGTTAAATGAAACCCATCTAATAAAAGGCTTATAGGCCCTGATATGCTTTTACGAACATSTTCTAGTAAAAATGTGTCATAAAAATCATACTCATATTTTATTAAGTGCAAAAATACCTTTCATATATAGTTTTTGAACTACCATTATTCTTCATGTCTTTAGGTACACAATGCATTCTGGGTTGAGCATTGTGTTATATGCATTGTAACCAAGTACGCATATTATATCTAAAGGGACAAAAAGTTAATAAAGCCGCCCCACTTACAAAATCACTACAATTATTTTGGACGAATTGATTCATGTTTCAAATYGAACTCATTCAAACTCATTTTTGTAAATATGGCACTTAATATTTCAGATAAAAGGCAATTATTAGAATGTCAACCACCAAAGAAATCTGATGGAGAAAATGTTATATTATTATGGTAATATACTTTATTCACCCGGTGCAGTTTAATAGTCTGCTCTTTATTTTAAAATGTGACACCTACACATTAAAGCCCCCAAAATTTAACATCAGATACATTTCCCTGTCTCAACAGAAGCTTTTACATCTCATTGCCCTGTGACAAATTATAGGTGAAGATTACAAAAAATGAACATCACTAATTGAAATTTTTTAGTGATAAATAGTATTGCACAACATTTTCATCTCATTGATAGGCAGTGCATATGCAAGGTTTAATTCACAGAGGAAGATACAMATCTAACAATTAGTTAATCAAAACTGCTTTCTAGGGTGTGTGAGTGTTTAGAGCAAAAAATGCAACTTTGCAACATTTTTCCAAACATGGGCTTTAAGAAAACAAAGCGTCTGTGACATGAACTGATGTGACAAAATCAACAAAAATATGCCTAAGTATAACAGGAAGGGACAACGAATGGGAACTCTATAAAAGAGAACTCCCTGATCTTTACTGAAAAGTTAGTATTTGAACCCTGACTCTTTGGGTATCATCTGTTAGTGGCTCAATAAGATCAGAAGAAAAATGTGATTGTTCACTACTCTGTGTTAACCATTGTAGCAATTCGCTGTTTACATGCAGGCATTCCCCTTTATCATCACTTCCTGTTACTGTGCAAGTGAATACAGTATATCAACCGTTCATCTCAGCATCATGTTTTATTTTTTTGCTTTTTTTCTTTTCAGTACGCTATCATCTTTCAAAACATACATTTGTATTTTTCACGGAAACTTAGTGTTACAGATACTTTAAAAAAATAGAATTCTATTTAAAATAAATGGAAATTAAAAAAAAAGCCCCCAAAGGCCAAACTACTAAAAATGTTCACCACTTGCATACAGCTCCAGGTATAAAAGGCTCCTGGATGAGAGTCTTGCAGTCCACATGGACAGAATATAGTCTGGAAAAAGCCTAAGTTGTGTGCTGCTTAAATCTTACTGCTGTCAAATTGTWCCCAAACGTCTTGCCCAGAAGTGATCATTTCATCCCTAGCAGTAGATGTTTCATACCACTTTTTTACTAAACAGTTACTGCTTTGTACCCAAAGGGTGGCCTGAGGAGARTATGATGTGACTCATGGCTAAGAATGTCATTTAAAGTACAAACATTAGTAAAAATTGACCAAAAACACCAAGGTACACTTCAACTGAAGCACTAACTGAACTGGAGCCTCGAAACAGTCATTTTTTGTAAAATAAAAGGCTATACTTTTAGGCTCTATTTAACTTGCTTTGACAAACAGTTAATGTGCAGCATTACTGAGATAAGCTCATACAAACAATAAAAAACAAACACATGACAATTATGGGCTACCAGATATTAAAGCAGTGGGTTGGATACTTTAAAGTGGGCTTATGTGGACAGTTCATTCCTGACTGGATGGATGGGCTAGCAGCTAGCCCCATTAAATAAAGCAAATTGATTTAAGAGATAAGATAAGATAAGATAAGATAAGATAAGATAAGATAAGATAAGATAAGATAAGATAAGATAAGATAAGATAATTTATTAGTCTCCCATGGGAGAAATTTAAAACAGCTCAAGGCTCAAATGTTTCATAGCAGCTAATATGAACACCAATTTTTAAACCTACACACTGCAGTCCCTTMTCTACATGCTGTTCACATCAAATAAAAAGATGTTTGAGAGCAAATACACTGAAAAGCCAAACAYTGAGTTTAATAAAAGATTTCAAGTGAACATAACTTAAATCTCATCAACTTGTTGTCTGTACTCATCCAAAATAAGTTGTGTGAACACTTTAATCAAAATCCTTGTTAAGTTAAAAAAAATAAGTTGAGTCTACTCAAAAAATATAATTAATTTGAAAGCGGTGGGGATTTTGGAATGCAAAGGGTTAACATTTCAAATTCAGGACATGCGCAGACGTATCTCCACTTGGCGCGCTCACCTCACTTCCAGAGTTGGTTGTGACCTGCGATGCGACGACGACACATGGAAGAAGACAGTTCCTGACCTGTGACTTTTTTATTGTCATTTTATTCATCCTTGGAACATTAATTTGGTGAGTAAGCATTTGTTCTTTTTGYACACCATTTTCTGTTGCTGTTAGCTTGCTGCTTGTGTGCTGTTGCAGTACAGTTTTGTAAAATTTGTGAAGTTTAAGCAAAGTTGGTGTGTGGACTCACTTACTTTCCAAAGCAGCCAAATTTTTAATATTACAGTTATCAAAATCTGTGGTTGTATTGATAGCATGTAGCTTGTATCTTGTGCTGATATCTCCAGCCTAATTTGAGTTGTGTAATGGTGGCTGTCATGTTGTGAGTCACAGCTGTAAGACAGCACAAAGAAGTTTTCCACTTCTGTGGGCAAATGTTTTACATTTTTGTTTGTTCAAAACACATGTCAACCCCAGTGAGATAACAACACCTGCTGGACAAAGGAGGAGAGGACGACTGCAAGGAGTGGATTCTCCTCAATTATTTATGTGCAATAATTCATCTTCAATGTGATTTTAGAGATTTTTTAATGGGAAAAACTAATTTTAACAAATAATCAAGCCAAAGTAATTCGCTCTAGATGTGCAGCTCAGTTAATATGG
>NW_013952572.1:611670-614088 GCF_001266775.1 Austrofundulus limnaeus | reverse complement strand
GAAGCCTTATCGACACGGACTGGCTTCATTCACTTCCTCCACTGCCGTATGCTAAACTAACTAGCAGACACTGCGCAAAACATTGACGTCATTCAAAACTCCATCTTCTGTTTGTTGATTGGCCCAGGTAAAATAAACTACAAGCAGACACTGCACAGAAAATTGACGTTCTGTTCTCTGATTAGCCCGTATGAAATTTTCCCGAAGAAATCCTTGTCTATAGGAGAAATACCAGACGGAGCAGTGAAGCGAGGCTAGAATTGAGCGGAACTGCAAAGGAAGGCAATGGCCAGGCTAACAAAAACCTTGCGTATGCTCTTTTCCACTCAAACTTCCAAATGTATCAAAACTGAAATGAACATAGAAATGTGTGCAGCCCCATGCTAACTCCAAGGCTGGCGTACACACGTTTCTATGGATCTGAAAAACTGTCATTTGTTTTAAACAGCGAGAGAGGCAGCACCTTGATCAGTATGGTCCTCTGTAATTATAAACAAGAATTGTTTAGCATTCCTTGGCCTGACGTAGAAGCAGGGTGTGTTTATTATTTACGAAACAGGAAGAATTTGTTCAATGGTAAGAGGAATTTGAGAGAATTTTTAATGGGAAGAACAATTTTTAACAAAYAATCAAAAAGAGCCTCGTAGTTAAGTTTCAGTTAGTTTTACAAGTCATWTTATTGTAATGCTTTGAAARTGTGTTTTGTCGTAGGATACCAYGAAAGAAGTAGTCTTGGCCACSTTGACAGTTGGAGTGCTCACTACTCTCCCTGAGGATGGATCAAGCACCATGGAGCTCCAGCCTGCATCAACTGCTGCTGTTGTAGAGGGAAGTATTATAATAAATAACATCAAAGAGTTCCCTCGAGTAGTTTGCCTACTTTTTGGACTCATGTACAAGTTGCATCTTGAGTATCCAAAGCTCATGGAAAACTTGTTGAGCAAATGAAAACACCACAGTAGTTGCACTTTTATGCCACATTATCTTCACATGGACATTGCATTAAATTGGCAGTTGAACTTGTTTGTTTAAAAAAGCATTGATTATTTTTTTGCCTGTTATGATTTTGATTGTTGACTTTGCTTTTTACTTTTTTCAATATGTATGATGGTATAAAGAGGCCATATAAAGGTTTGTGGGAGGATCAGCTCATAGTGTATACTCAGGTATACCATGAAAAATGCGTGGAGAAAATGAAAGTACAGTGCCAGCAAATCCTGTCCTAAAATTGTGGAGTTTTGGAATATCAGAGTTGTAGTGTAGTCTGAAATATTCTATTCATGTTTTGTTCATGAAAAAAGGTGTGTGTTGTTCTTACAGATTGACATTGAAGAATTCTCACTTATAAATACAGTATTACTTGGAAGCCATTTTTACTGACCTCACAATGTAGGATCTCACTATGCCATTAGGTTGTAGTGTTCAACAGTATATTAGGGCTATTTTGCAGATGAAAAAAAGGAGTAAATCTCTGCTAAAAAGACTGTAATTTTTTTGATTAGTTCAGAAATTTTCAAGAACAAGAAAGTTCACTGAACACCAAAAGTCGTAAACCTATGAGGAAAAATGTCAATTTATGAGATTATTTCAAAAAAATTTCAAGAAAAAGAAATAGGAATTTCTTATGTAGAAGTCATAAATTTGCGAGAAAAAACCCTCTACGATTATAGGCAAAGATTTTCTATATTTAAACGATTTTCTGACATTGGAAAGTCGGAAATTGACAAGAAAATAAACAAATTTATCAGAAAACTTGATTCCACCTTTGTTTTCACTACATTGAACCTCTTTAATCTGCTTTAATTTAGAAACTAATATTCATATTATTCAGACTAGATTATTCTACACCGATTGAAGAATATTTAAACCAATTGTGTGCCTTGTGAAGCAAATATTTGATTTGTGAAACCATTATCGGGTGATTTCAGCACGTGTTATTCATTCTATGAACAAACTGAGCATACAGATGGAGAGGTAAGAGAATTAGAGTGACAAGCAATACGTAACTAAATAAGTAAACTTTTATTTACATAGCATCTTTCGTAGACACAAAGTGAAAAAGAAAAAAGTTCTGATTCATAGGCTTTTATTTTGAAATATCTGGTTACAAGTTGAGGTAAGTGACATTGATATTGCTTTGCTGCACAGAGTTTAGAAAATAGTTTTTTTCTCTATACATGATTATTTTGAATGCTTTTATTTCTTCAGTCACTCTAATTCTCTTACATCTCCATTGGGCCATGCTGAATTTAGTCATAAAATGCATAACAAGTGCTGAAATCACCAGACTTTGAAGTTTCGCAAAGCAAATATGTTTAACTAATCACAAATATTCTGAAATCAGTGTAGAATAATCTATGCCCAGGATTGAAGTTTCACATGTTTTAGTTTTAACTAATTTTATATTAAATTTTAAAG
>NW_013952572.1:605451-610747 GCF_001266775.1 Austrofundulus limnaeus | reverse complement strand
CTCCTATACTGGATCCACTGAAACAACCAAAATCGATCTTGTATTCATACAAGTGATACAATGAACAGGTTTGTGCATAATGATAAATTACTTAATTTTTTTATTTCAAATAACTTGATTTTTTTTGAGGCAACGGGTTTGCATTATTTTTTAAGTAAAGTGAACTTATTGCATCTTACAGTGTAGCAGCATCAGCAAGMTGGCCGCCACAGCTAAGTGGCCTTAGAAAAACACAGAAATGGTTATAATTCAGTCAGTTTTTACAGATATTGACTTGAGATTTGATGTGGTAGTAGCTGAGAGTCATTCACAGCACATACTTCAATTGCTACTTTATGAATGGTATCTATGTTTATAAATTTAGCCATAACTGTTGGAGGTAACACTTTATCTGTTAGCAAATTATCTCGTAATCMTATAAATACATTTTATTAAAATTTTAATAAAAAGATCACTGAATGTATGTCTACAACTGAAGAACTTTTAAAGAAAGTCCCATTTCAATTGGCTGYCACAGCTTTAACTTTAGCCACCCCACTTACGCTGAAAAAAAGAAGAAATAACTTGGTCAGTGTTACAGCTGTTGACTTCGAGGGTGGCATCTCACAGTATAGCTGTCATAGTCTTAGTCTAAAATGCTGACATCAAAAGTGGAGTCCATTCCTTTAAGGAATTCCATCCATCCATCAKMTTTTACCCGTTTCTACCTTTCAGGGTCATGAGGATCACTGGCGCTCATGTAAAGCAGCCACTGTGCGAGGGGCATGAATCATCCTGGATGGGTCACAAGTCCATCACAGGGACACAGACAAACTCACTCACACTAAAGGACAATTTAGAGTTACCAGTTAGCCGAACGGTTATGGTCTGTGGGAGGAAACCAGAGTACCCAGAGAGTGCACGGAGAGAACTTACTAACTCCTCACAAGGTCCCTGGCTGGGATTCAATTTGTTAACCTTCTGGCTGAGAGGCAACAGCTCTACCAACTGAGCCACTGTGCTGCTGAGTCTTTAATAGTTGTATTTCTTGAAATGTTTCTCTATCACTCTTCTGCATTCTTGATTCTRCACATTTACATGCAGATTGCTCGAATCAACGAAACACTTGGCACTCAAAGTCGTCCACTCCCACCGCAGAACACTTACATATAAAAGCATAAAATTACCATATAAACGTATGCAATTAGTTTGTTTTAGCCTGAAGATTTACAAATCAAACCCAAAGCACAAAAGAGCTGCTGTGAGTTCAAAATCACAGGAGGTCCTCGGTAATTTTCTCCCCACAACACACTGAAGTGAAACGCATTAGGACTCTTGACACGAGACATCAGGTTTACATTTCAGAGTAATGTTAACATCAGCCAAGGGCAAGTCATGGCCTTTCAGAGTTAAATCTGTGGCAGCACTATGCTTCTCCTCATAATGGGGGCTGTGTGTCCTTGATAAGTACAGGAAGGGACTCGCTAAGTATGACTCAGTATCCCCTGAGGGCCAACTATCAGCTGATACAGAGGCTGACACCGGAGGAAACAAACACTTAGGTTTAGAAACATGTGACTTAAGGGAGATTAAACTCTATGTTGGATTAAAAACAAATATATGTGAGATCGACTAAAGTAAAAAAGAKCCAGAAGCTGAGTGGGTGTGGAGGTGTAGGGGCTGATTCGTTCGTACCACCGACAGCCATCGAGGAGGAGTTCACCGACAGAAAGTATTTAAGTATTAACATGTAGCTGCAGCATAATAAGACTTCTCCAAGGGCTTCTATACGGCATGCTAATTTCATTATAGAGCAGCAATGCAAGAGAGACATCTTTGTATGCAAATGAGGGAGGCTCGGTTTAAGTAAATTACTCCCCGTGCCTGCCAAGTGTGTGATTATGGATCTGGGGTGTTTGTGCTGTAACACTCATCCAAATGTGTAAAGCCTTTTGATTCCAATCCTGCAGAGAAACAGTAACAGGAACATTCTGGATGGTAAGACACCAACAGAATGAAGGGTTTTGTTCGGGAAATTGAAAATCTATTGTGTAACATAGGAGCAGATTATTTTGGGGGAAAGAAAATTTGCCAAATCTCTGACATAAAAAGTAAATAGTTGCTTAATACAAAAAAAAAAAAAAAAAAAAAGACTCAGCAGTGTCATAGCTGCTCCCATGATTTATGTTAATTATAAAATATTAACATGAAAGAAGATAAACTGTTGTGTTTAGCAACAAATGACTATTTTTTACACCGAGTTTCAGCCACATGAGGTTTTGTTTCACCAAATTAGTCAAGCGACCCTTTATGAAGCTGCAAATCAAATCCAGCAGGGGCACRTATAAATATAATTCTGCCACAACACTGATGGGAAACAATGACTGTTACAAGAAAATATCAGTCTTCCTGTAACCTGCTGAGCCACTAAACTGAAAAATAACAAAAGCAGACTAAAATGACAAGTCTAAAAGCTAYAATTTTTACTTAAATTATTGTCATTTTTCTTGTGCACCCACACAGTTAATAAATAAAAAGAAGGGAACACTTGTGCTTGTACCTACTGCTGTCTATAAATACACATAGTTATGTTTACTATGTAGCTGCTTCACTAATGGACTTAAAAACTGTCATTAAATTGTGTCTTTCAAGCTTCATTACTGCTTTTACAAAGTACTTTTTTGAACAGCTCTTGTATCGCGTGTAGTATCTAACTTGGCAAAATCGTAAATAAAAATAAATAAATTGTTCATGTAGGCTGATTAAGTTTGGACAAACTGTACCAAAGTAATACAATTATGATTAAATGTCCAGAAACTGCCATGAATATTTTTGAACAAAGATCTTGCCTATCAGAGTACTGTTTGGAAAGACTCTCAGCTGGGACCAAGCGTTTTAGCTCAAATTTTGTAAAAAGACATTATTGCCATCTTGAAACTGGTTAAGTGCGAAAGATGATCTGCAGCAGAGGTGTGTTCAACGATAAATTTTATTTGTTGACTACTTGATTGGCTAATTAATTTGCAGATTTTTGCCCTTTWTATCCTAATGAAAAACAGAATCTACCTGTCTTAAGCACACAGTAGATTACAAAGCAGGCACATGTTGATGGGTAAAACATTTGGCACAACATACTGTATTTGTGTCTCGTTCATTCTAAAAAGGGTTCAGTTTGTGGCAGGTTGGGATTTKTTTTTCTTCATTACAACACCAGAGGACCCCAAAGAAAGTTGACAATAACATTATGTTACTTTTGAAAAGAACCATTATGTCTTCAAGGGAATATGGTAAAAGCATTGCATCTTTATCAATTGATTTACCTAAAACTGCATTCAAACCCATAAGGCTAAACACAACATTTGTTTATTTGGTTTTGTTCTTCCTCTAAACCCAGCAAAAYGTAATGTGAATGTTAAACTTATGCTTGTGAGTAAAAATCTACCAAACCAACATGAATGGAATTTATGTATTATTACAAGGTCCAGCCCAGGATTTCTAATCTCAGTTAAATCTAATTGGACACATTATGAATTAAAATCTCAATTATGATCATTTTCTTTTACTATTATTTTGATTTCCATACATCAGCAAAGGGAAACTCGTTGATTTACATCCCTGATCTGACACAGCAGGAAACCGATTGATGGCAAATGAGTAGTTGTTTCTGAATACATTTTGATTTATCTATTCACTCACTTTAAATCACTCTCTGACAGTCAAACACTCACTCACACTTCTTTACTTTAGCAGAGCTGTTACTGCCAATTTTTCCCCATCAWAAGTCAAGTGGGACTTTGCGTTTTATCCCAGCCATGAAGGGTATTTTTAATAAGTGGGAATCTACTCTGGCATGTTTGTAGAGTGATATTAAGTRCTCTAAAACATGTGTTGTGAGGTGAAAAAAAATGTTTTAAGGAAAAACCCTTGTGCTGTTAAGATGACTTCTTTGCTTTTGTATTTTCTTCTTCTTTGCTGAAGAACAAAATATTCACAAAACACGCAACTGTACGTTGGTCAAAGTTGAAGAATCAAGCTCTCTCGATCTCTCTGACTGTTTTCCATATTAWAATGCAGCAAGTGAAAGAAAAAATAACTAATTCTAATCAAGAAAGAAACCAGTTCTGCTTCTGACCACACTACTGGACCGATGATTGTACAACAACAAGCAATTTGAAAATACATTTCACCTGTTGCCCTTCATGCCATTGTTTTATATATCTAATAAGTTATATTAATCAGTTTTAGATGCACATTTAATGAATATTTTTAGAAAGGTTTGTCAAATTGGGTCAAGGGATTCAATGAAACATTTTGCTAGCGGATGCACTTACAGACACGGGCAAAAACAGCTGACCGTGATATGACCAAAACATTAAATATTTATTTAATACAGAAAAAGAACAAACTTTTTCATTGTTACTATGGCAAATATTAAAAGTTACAGTCTCACAGCAGGTCATGATCCATTTCTTGCCTTTTATTGGTAAAGACATGGGTGGTCAGCAAATGAGGATAATCAGTGATGTGTCAGACACAGAATGTGGTTGCTGGTCAAGCTCTGAAAATGCCTGACAGCCAGATTTTTCTTTCTCCGCTGGTTGAAGGACACTGATTGGTCCAGCAGAGCTACAAAATWGGCCAGAGTGTGACTAAGATGTTTTCAAGGCAGCTGAGGTCTATAAATAAAATAATGCTGCTGTCCATCAAGTTTTCTGCACTACAGGGTCCACTATGTTCTTGTGGAAAACAACAACAACAACAACAACAACAACAACACCCAAATGGTCACTGGAAAGTGTGAACAAGTGAATAACTGAGCATCTATTAAAGCTTCTCATTTAAAAAGTTAAACGAATGAGGAGGTTCATGAAAAACTTACAAGTGGGGCATGAGTTTTACATGAACCTACTTTTATTAAAGGGGCAATATCAAGAAAATCAACTTTTTTAAGCTTTATATCATGTTATAACCTTATCCACTCATCAAAAACAGGTTTTGACTTAATCATGCATGTTTCAGAAATTCTGTACTGTCATGAGGCAGCCATGCAGGAGAGCAAAAATTACCAGTTGGCCCTAGAACCACCTTTTGGGATCAGCTCCTCCTCTGGGATTTGTCTCCAAGCAGAGCTTCTTCATCACAGAGCACACCCCTGTGACTCCTGCAGGCTATCAACAACTAGCAAACAACTGGTGAAACTGCACGTCTGCTGAGCTCGTAATACTTCTCATTCCAGTCCTTTTTGAACTGGAGTGCCATGGATGACATGGTTCTTAATGGTTTGATTTTTGGAAGTAACACTCCAATGGAAAAAAAT
>NW_013952572.1:598765-604194 GCF_001266775.1 Austrofundulus limnaeus | reverse complement strand
ATCACTAAAAGTCAATGCACTTTCAACACTCGCAAACACTGTTGTCTTTTGCCCAGGTAAGCTAAAAAACAACACATTTTGTTCAGTTGTTTGGTCCATCTGTGATYTATGGTTACCATTTGTAACTTATATTAAGATCTGTTTTCTTTAGTTGGCTTACACCACATTTTAGTAATAAATAAATTAGCTTAACATTGACATGTGTATGTGAGGATGATAGTATATCTTACTAGGCTGAAACATGGCCTCTATACWCACTCCGGTTCTTCAGAAAATGTACGTTCCGGGTCCGATGTGGGATCATTCAAGTATGGTTCTATTGTATCCTGCTTTGCTATTTTCCAAAACCAATAGTGTATAATACTATTACAACAAAGTAGGCTTCGACGGTCCAGGTTGTAAACGGCATGAAGCTGTTGTGATGATGTGCTGAAATGGGTGGGACAGAATTGGTAGGAGGTTCTTAAAGAGACAGAGGCCAATTTCAAGGTGTTTAAAAACAGCTTTAGTGAAGTCAATGTTATTTTTGATTTATACATTTAAACAGCATTTTCACAACAACTGAAGGTGATATACAGTAGTTACTTTATTATGGTATAGAATTGAAAGGTATGCCTGAGAAACACAATATTGGCCAATTAAAGTGTTTTCTGTTATAATATCAAGATGCTCCACAGTTACAATTTTCAAAAACAATTTAGACTATCGGGATGCTTTAAGAAATCTTCAGTTTACATTTAGAAAAATCCACTTTGAGGTCTACACTTATGAAAATTATTCCCCTGACTAATGATTTCATTTCAGCTCAAAAGGTTTGCTGGTTTATTTATGAAAAGTCTCAAAAACCTCTCAGATTTGAACTTTTAACACACAAGTAACACTTGCATCTTGATCTCATGGCAACATGCATTAATCACACTTTTAAGCATGTCAGTTTCATGCATTTATGTGTCATTTCATGTTGTAGAAATGACATGCCCAAATGGTTGATGTCAGGTAGATCAGAGGGAGTACAAAATTGTGAAAAGAAACATGAAAGTCCAAATAATACGCAGTATCCAGTGTGGCTTTAGTGTTGCATGATAACGTTTTCATGAGTGCAGACCGCCTGCTGTTGTTGGTGTCGACAATAATAAAGCTACATACACGGCCTGGCCAAAAAAATGTTGCCACCTGGATTTAACAAAGGTCTATGACGTGGAGTTGCTGCAGTTAGTCATGTCTATGTTCAGCAACAGTATGTCCTCAAAAAATGAGATCAGCTGACTACCTGAATATACTGAATGAGCAGGTTATTCCATCAATGGATTGTTTCTTCCCTGATGGCACGGCCATATTCCAAGGTGGCAATACCAGGATTCATCAAGCTCGGATTGTGAAAGAGTGGTTCAGGGAGCATGAGACATCATTTTCACACATGGATTGGCTCCACAGGGTCCATTGAGAATCTTTGGGATGTGCTGGAGAAGGCTTTGTGCAGCGGTCAGACTCTACCATCATCAATGCAAGATCTTGGTGAAAAATAATGCAACACTGGATGGAAATAAATCTTGTGACATTGCAGAAACTTAATGCCACAGCGAATGTGTGCCGTAATCAAAGCTAAAGGCGGTCCAACAAAATCGTAGTGTGTGAAAAAAATTTTTTTTTTTTTTTTGGTGGTGACTTTTTGTTTTAGCCAGGCAGTATATTTAACCTGCAGGGAAAGGGAGCCAAAGTTGTGCCCAAATAAAACATCACAGCAACACAAAGGTAGCTGAACATAAGAAAGGAGAGGCAGATATTTATTTTTTAAACATTCATAAAYCTGTTTTGGTTTCAAATGGAAATTTAAGTCACACAAAAAAAATGAGGAAACAACAGTTTACCTTCATCTTTATAGAAACAATTATGTATTTACTGGTCAGTTGTTTAAAAGGCTTATTCAAGAAAAGGTGACTACTACATTTTATTAACTTAAAATGATAAAGACCGTTGTTACAATCTCTAGAGCCCTATTCATCTATTAAATTTTTGAGGTTAGTTGTGATGCATTCACATATTTGTGAGTGTCAAATTTGAAATTCTACTGATTCCGGTCTCCTGCCAAGACAACAGTGTGCAACTTGTCGAAGTAGCAACACAAAAACKATTTTGTCTCTGTGGGTCTTCTAGGGCAGAGGTTCTCAAACTAGGGTCCCAGGACCCCCAGGGGTCCACAAGTCCCATATTRGGGGTCCTCAAAAAGTTTCAATATTGTTCATTTGTTCATTTCAAAATTGTTCATTTGGATTTTATTTAAAAAAATAATATGGGGAAAAATGCACTAAAACAAACATACTAAGCCAAACAAAAAAAAATAATATTCCCATAGTATTTAGGGGTTAAAATGACAATAAATTATTTCTAAAACAGCATGTGGTTTATGAGGGGGTCCATGGAAAATTTTCACTCTTGTAAGGGGTCCCCATACCAAAARAGTCTGAGAACCCCTGTTCTAGGGATGTAGAGGTTAAGTAATACAATTTATGCACAATGCAAAGCAACAGCAAACTGAGGCAAAGTTGAATTAATTTAGAAATGTTGGTCCTTAATGTCTTTGAACACAAACTCTGRTCTGTTTAATTATTAAATGAAGGGTTTGCAGTGACAGGATGTTCTCCTTGTGCTAAAGTGGTTTGCTTCCACAGACCAAAAACATGCATGTTAAGTTGCCTTCCATCCTCTACCTCGCTTGTGATATCAGTGGGATTTCCCTGGTTAAATAAAAAGGTAAATAAATAAAAATAAAAGTTTGCATCATGTCATAAGATGATTATTCATATTCATACATTCATACACGTTATGTTCGTAAAGTGTATGTGTATCATAACCCCAGTGTCTACCCCTTAAAAACAATGATACATMTGGATTGTTGGGTTAAAGTCAATCTATAAAGTATAAAAATATATTTATACTTTGTATGTATTCTCAAAAAGTTGAATCCTGACTGTTCTCTGCAAGAAGCTGTTTTCTCCCGGCAGATAATAGAGATTGACATTTGCACTTCAAGTCATGTAGTGTTTAAATTATTCAGTGCCTTTAAAAAAAACAGTGTTTACCAGCCAAAAACAAATCAAAAACTTAAACCTTATACTACCATATTTATCTTTATTCCCTTTCTACATTTCTCAAAAAAAAAACTGCACTTTAACACTACACCATACAGAACAGAAATAAATAAATCACTGAATGAAACAGATTAACCTACAATATCTGTGAAAAGAAAGTTTTGTTTCCCCTGAAGGTTTATTCCTCCTTTTTTATGCACCTGGGGGGATGCAGGGCTCTTTATCTCAGAGAAAAATGTTTTTGTTCAAGTCAGCAGTGAGAATCCTGCTGGGGAGGAGGTTCTACTGAAAGCTTAAGCAAAAGCCAGGTTCATTTGTAGGTTGTGCTTGCAAGTGTTTACTGCTCCAACTCGTCATTTTATTTTGTTTGAGCAAGTAAAAGCAATGAAATGGCTTCATGACGAAAAACTTTGGCACTGACAAAAAAATTACAAGTTACTGCTTGGAACACTTGTTTGAATTATTGAGAAAGCAACAGTTCAATCTGAATAATCGTACACTCTACACCAATCAAGTACTTCAGTATAAATCAGACACACTGAGTGTGTCACTCACTTTTTATTATTAGATTCATTAGCATAACATATTTGCTTCCTTATATTTATTGTCACATGTTTGATGTATCTGCTCAGAGTTAATAATGCGGGTTTATATACAGTGCCATCAGATTTGTATCATAAGAACTGGATTGATCAAATATAAAAAAAGAATATTTTGTGTTTTATTTTATGAAAGCAGCAGCTCCCTAACAGTTGGATAGAAATGTAAACAGTTTGAATGTTGAGAGGAAGTGAGTTTATGACTCCGAGGTCAACAGTGTAGAGGCAAACTAACCAGTTGCCACAGTGGAGCCATTTACAGCTAATTTGATCCCATTTGTGTTCAACCAATGTCTATGTTACAGACCCACCAAGGATCAAACCCCGAGGCCTTGGTTTGAGTGGATAAATCAATAGGGTCAACACAAACTTCTACTGTACTAAAGCATTTCACCAACACTAGTTTGGGCCACTTGAAGCCAAACCTTTAACTGTTTTAGACCATTGTGTGACTGTAATAGTTTGGTTAGGGAGGAATCACATTTATTATTTGATAGGGAAGGTGGGCAGTTCTGTTGGGATGCTTAGCAGGTGCAGGTAAAGCATGGCGGTCCCTGCAAGCCTATGATATACCGGAGGAAATGCTGTTCAATATTTTCTTCTTTTTTTCTGAATAACAAACTCATAACCATCATTAATGCACAACAAAAAGGTCCAACTCCATTACAACTACTTAAAGGAGACCAATTATGGGTCCTAGAAATGTTTACGGTATGTCTGTGGGCTATCCAGACCATGTTCATTCAATTTAATGCACAAAATAATTCTCAGATAATAAAGTTTCCCATTTTCTAGTTCTGCCTGCTCTGACTTCTGTTCAGAAGAGCTGTTTATGTTAATGAGCTCTGTTAGTAACGCCCTCCAAAAATATGTTGACACTAACTCTGCCCTCCAAAGCCAGCGTTTACGTTAGCATGGCTAATAATAGCAGAAGCTCCGTTGTACAACCATATGAGACTCAGAAGCAGAGTCGTGGTCGCAGCTTCTTCTTTTTTTCTCCCGCTCCTCTGCTCTGCGCTCTGTTACCAGAGAAGGGAGCAGCAGCGGCCAAAATACCTCAGAAACTTGAACAAATAGGCTTTAACGAGGCTTTAATAAGCTAAACAATAGAGGTACATGTGAAAATGTGTTCATAACGAATGAAAATAAATAAATTGTGTCTGTTAAAAACCTTTAAAAAGTGAATTTTGCATAATAGGTCCCCTTTAAATAYATTTAAACTCTCTATATGTTTCCATATGCTGTAGGTAAATGGGGTGGCTGAGGTAGAGTGGTTAGGGGAGTCGTCCTGAAACCGGAAGGTTGCCGTTTCGATCCCCCGTCCAGTCGACTCAGTCGTTGTGTCCTTGGGCAAGACACCTTACCCGACTCGCCCACTGATGGTGGTCAGAGGGTCTGGTGGCGCCTGTGTATGGCAGCTTCGCCTCTGTCAATGTGCCCCAGGGCAGCTGTGGCTACAATGTAGTTTGCCATCATCAGTGTGTGAATGTGTGTGTGCATGGGTGAATGTCAGTAGTGTGAACTGCCTTGAGTGTCCTGGATGGATAGAAAGGCGCTTTATAAGTACAGTCCATTTACCATTTAAATATGGATGACAAGCTGACATGGAGACCTCGCATACATTATTTAAGAACAAAAATATCTAAATCTATTGGAGTACTGTATAAAGTCAGGGAGTTATTCAGTGACAAAGCTCTGCTTGTGTTGTATACAGTGGCGGCTGGTGGAATTTTCTCCAGGT
>NW_013952572.1:595907-598584 GCF_001266775.1 Austrofundulus limnaeus | reverse complement strand
CTTTTAATTCTGTTCTCATCGTATCCGTCAGTCTGCACCAAACCACGCCCACATACACTCACCCTACACCAAACCCCGCCCACATACACTGGCACTAGAGGCACAATTTTGGAAGTCCGCCCTAAATGGCTGAATCCTGTGGCTTTGGGCTGATCCTGGGCTGAACAGAATTAGCCCCAATGAGCCGCAAACCGAGGGGGCGTGGCGAGACGCCTGTCAATCATTCTGAACCAGGACACACATTACATGAAAATGGGCTGTGAATAGTTAGTCCTGCAGAACGATACTGGGATCTTCCCAGGTGGTTTGGCACCAGTTTTCCTTGTAAATTTCACAAAATAAGATATATTATTTTAAAATTTTGTATATTTTTAAGTTATTTAAAAATTGTAAATAACTATATATTATTATTTTATAATATTGTTTATTTTAACATTTTTATTGTGAACACCAGGGAGGGCTTAGCCCTACTAGCCCACTTATACCAGCCGTCACTGGTTGTATAATTCAATAATTGTTCCACACTTAATTTACAGTATTGAAGTCTGGGGTAAAGCTTGCAAAACAAATCAGATTTTTGTTTTACAAAAAAGAGCCATAAGAACTATTGCTAGAAAAGATTACAACCATCCATCAAATACATTATTTTGCAAACTGAAAATTTTGAAATTCTATGGGTTTGATTGACTATAATATTTTACTGTTTATGTACAAGGCTCACAGAAACGTACTATCTTCCAACATTCAGGCAAACTTTTTTAAGAGAGACAGTTGTTATTATCTAAAGGGCATGGAAATGTTTGTGAAGCTATATTTTTGTACTTGTTTGAAAGAAAGGTGTAATTTAATCCAAGGTATGATTATGGAATGGTCTGGAGGATGATCTTAAAAATGCTAGATCTATGTATATATTTAAGAGAGAGATAAAAGCTAGTTTTTTGAAGGTATATGAAAAAGTAAAACGTGAAGCTATATGAATTGTTGTTTGAGTTAATGTTTTTAGTTTTTTTTAAATTTAGTATTGTTTTGTAAATTATGTCTTGTCTGACTATATTCTGGGGATAAAAGGGGCAGACATTATAAGATTAATTCTTCTTCTGCTACCTTTCTTTTTATTTTGATTTTTGATTTGTGTATTTTCTTAGTTTTTTATTGTATATAGATATTTTTAATGAACTGAATATTTTTTTTGAATTGAATTGAATATCAAAAATCACTCGACTTTTCTTGCCAACACAAACTACTAACACTATTTTCCCTTAAGATTTAAAAACAAAACACTTAATTTATAGTCAACTGAAGGGAATTGCTAACCTACAAATCCCAACACCTCTTTGAGAATATCTCAAAAACAATCTGGAAAATATATTCTCCAACTTTCTGCTACTGTACTGATAACTTTAAATAGCTGAGGGGATTATTGAGCTGAAACACCGAGGTGACACAGAGATGCTCGACTCATGGAGGAGCCCACTCCTGGAGCTGCCGCCTTTGATTGTCTGCATGTGTGCAGGGGAATATGTTATTTCAAAACAAATGGCAAAATATCTGATTGAACCATTGTGCAGAAAACAATCACATCATCTATCCTGACAGAAAAGATGGGAAATGACAAGGAAAAAGCCAGAGAAAAGAAATCAATCTTTAGTTTCCTTTGCAGGTTGGAATTGGATTTTGACAAAAATAATGCCTTTAAAGAAGAAAATGGTCTAGCTCGCTTTCTATCCTCTGGCTATTGTAAAGCTGGCAGCCTGTCATCCTTTTTCCATTACATGAAGATGACTGTGCTGGTAGCATGCACATATTCTCTTTAAAAACTAAAAATGTMTTTTACACTATATGCATGCTGTGCAAGAGAGATGCTGGAAAACTTAGACAAAATCTGTTTTTACAAATATACAAAGATTTATGCAGTTTTTTGTAAGCAAAGTGAAGTTGACACTTCTTTCCATTGCAAAAGTTTGAACCAACTCTTGACATTACTGTGCATCAACTTAATTCTTCTGACATCAACCACATTTCAGAGAAGACCAGGTTTTCTGACAGCTATGGTTTACAGGCCACCCTCCTTCCAATGTAGGGCTATACATACAACATAATAAATATGATCAGGTCTTCACCACTTTGAAGATATTTATTAAAACTAAAATAAATKCAAAATGGAAAAACTCTGAAATGCTGTGCTGCATTCCAAAATTCAATAGGATTTTCAAAAGTAACAGTCTGTTACAGCTAAACCAATTTAACTGATTAAGTGATCGTCAGTGCGACCATCTTCAGAAAAGAAGATTTCTTTTTTGCAGTTCACTGCTCTGGAGCAATTAAGTATATGCACCTGATTTATGTTACCTTTATAGAATCAGTTCTGGTATAAACATCCATCTTGTCATTACCAGTAGTCCTTATGATGACCAAAGACCAGAACAAATATGATGGAATGCCATTTTTGAATTACGGATTAGGTTAAGGAATACGATACTGGTTAGGGTTATTTATGTACTGCTCACGGGTTAAGTTTAGGGTACAGGTTAGATAAAAGAACTGAAAGGAAGTTAGTACATGTTCATAAGGATAAAAATGCTGAGTGAGTGAGTGAGTGAGTGAGTGAGTGAGTGAGTGAGTGAGTGAGTGAGTGAGTGAGTGAGTGAGTGAGTGAGTGAGTGAGTGAGTGAGTGAG
>NW_013952572.1:590441-595159 GCF_001266775.1 Austrofundulus limnaeus | reverse complement strand
GAGTGAGTGAGTGAGTGAGTGAGTGAGTGAGTGAGTGAGTGAGTGAGTGAGTGAGTGAGTGAGTGAGTGAGTGAGTGAGTTAGTACACAATGTAAGATGCAAAGACATCAGCAATGACCTTGCAGAATTAACTGTTGGTGCCCATCAATCTGGGATGTGATAAGGCCATTTCAAAAACTGAGAGTGTAGCATTTTACAAAGAAAAGTCCTATTAATGTGGAAAACATTTAAGATAGTTGCCAACATTGCAAAGAGGTGACATCCCAGCATACAATCCCCAAGGTCAGACAGTGTAACGCTCAAATAAATCGCAAAAACCCAAGAGTTCCATCTCAACGCTACAAGACTCATTTAGCAGGTTAAATGTTACATTTTGTAACAGGACTATTAAAAAAAGATGGAATAAGTATAGCATTTTGAGKGGCTGCAGGAAAAAGAATTTCCTCTCCAAAATAACACAAAAGTCCAACTTAGCTCTTTAAAAATTGCATCTAAATAAACCACAAGACTTCAGATTGTATTCTCATCAATGTATTTTTCCATTTAATGACAACCTTTGTGCACTGCACCTGACCCAGCACACGTGAGACACACCCAAGGTGCCTTGCTCAAGTACACCACAGCATGCGGGAATGGCGAGGCATCGAACTTGGGACTGACAGATCCCATGTTGACTGCCTTACCACTGCACCATAGCCAGCTTGATCAAACTAAAGTTAAGATGTTTCACCATATTGCACAGTGCCATGTTCGAAAAAAAACAAACAAACAACTATACACAGCAGATCAGCTCAAACACCACAAATCTCCTGCCAAGAGTGGTGGTGGAGGGGAGCTGGGCACTATGCAGTCATTGATTTAACCATGGATTTTCCCCTCGGGTCAGGACAGGTGGGTCTTTGCCTTAAGTGGAGGAGTGTCTTGTATCTGGGTGTCTTGTTCATGAGTTCCTGTTCATGCAGGATGGAGCAGGAGATAGATCTATAGTTCTGAGCCTCCTTCTCAGTAATAAGGACATCGCTTCAGAAGAAAGAGCTGAGTTGAAAGGCAAAGCTCTCGATTTACTGGTCTGTTTACGTTTGAACCGTCTCCTATAGTCATGAGACGTGGATCATGACAGAATACAAGCAGCCGAAATKAGCTTCCTTTGTAGGGTGGTCGGGTTCAGCCTTAGAAATAGTGTGAGGAGCTCCGTCATCTGCGGGAGCTCAGAGTATAGCCTCTGCTCCTTCACTTTGAAAGTGGTCAGTTGAGGTGATTTAGGCATCTGATTGGGATGCCTCCTGGCATGTCCCACTTGTAGGAAGACCCAGRACTCGCTGGAGGGATTATGTATATTATCTGGCCTGGTAACACCTCAAAGTCCCCCAGTACAAGCTGGAAAGTGTCGCAGTGTAGAGGGATATCCAGGTATCTTTCTGAACCTGTTACCTCTGCAACCCAACTACGGATAAGTAGCAGATAATGCAGATGTATTCTGGAGCCAAATATCAAGTCCTCAGTCCAACAGCTGAGACTTGGCCAAAATGAAGTCATGAAACACTGAGTTAAATGTGTGCATGTGTTAGTATCATTTAGTGCTCAGAAAACAAGTCTTCAATCACACCTCTGCTAAAACGACTCCATCATTGATCAGTTTCACAGCGTGATTAGTCTTCATTAAATGTTAGCTGTATTAAAGCAATCCTTGTTTGTATTCAAAGGGGAAAAAAGGTATTCTGGATGCAATGCACAGAAATAAATGTGTTGATTCATCTTGAATGCAAAAAACAGTTCAAAAGGACGTCCAGCACCATATGGCTGTCGACTGACATTAACGACATCCATCTCTGGGCTTGTTTTGGGAATTTTGCCTGATTAATACCTGCTTTGAACCTAGAAAGAAAGCTAAAACACATGTTTCATCTTTAAAAGTGACGTTACTTTAGTTTCATCTTTGACAAACTCAAAAACAGAAGTTATCTAACAACTGTAGTCTGCCAAATCCTCTTATAACTAAATGTACAATCAWAGAATATGAATATAATTTTCATGTTACACGAGCTAAAAATATACTCAGGCATATTTATTTATTTAGTTTCAGTTTCACTGAGATGTATGTATTTTAACTAGGGCAAACAAAGCAGATACAAGCATAAAACTTGTCAAGTTTGATTTGCATAATTCACGTGACAAATATCTGATATGTCTGACAGTTTACTCCTCGATGACTTTTAAAGATTCTTCTTTTACAAAACACAGACTTTGTTGCTACTGTGTGACATGTGGGATTTTTTTAAATGAGGAACAGAAAGCTCTCTCYATAACAAGAGTACAAAACCAGATCTGAATTTTATCGTACAACATTCAGAATAGACTGACAAATATTTTGTGAATATGGCAATGTTTTAGTGCATCAAATTGTGCATCCACATTAAATAAGCATTAGTTGTTGTATAATTACATTAATCAAGTTTTCTTGAAATAATTGTAATTATGTTGCATAATTGTTACGTTGGTAATCATTGTAGAAAACAGGTGGGTGAAATAAACATATTGTGTGAATGTTGAGTGAGTGTTCACACTATTTTCATAGTTTTACCTGTATGTTTGTTTTACAATCACTTTTGCATGTTTTGAACAGGAAAACTTGTTTTACAACTTKTGTAGTTTTGTAGTCTCCATAGAATTACATTAAGATAACTTAATTACATTCAAAAGAATTGTTCTATTTCAAATATGCTTCAACATTTTTGCTCTACTTTTACTTTATTTTCACCATCTTCATGTCATTTTTAATACACCCTAAACGTTTTAGAAGCTACCATTTTGCTTTTTTGAACTTTTTTATTCTTTTAGCTATAGCTTAGCATAATACTTGGTTATACTRATGGTTAGATACTATTTTATTGATTTTGGTTACCCTTTTGTGAAATTTTGCTACTATAGTGCAGTGGTGCCTGAAGAAAATTTTTTCAGGGGTGGAGGGGCATGGGGGGGGGCACTGAAAACCAGGGGAACAGAAAACTTATGATGTGTTTGTAGAAATGACAAATTGAAAACTATGGCAATATAAAGCTATGGATTTTGCCAACAGATGCTCAGTTTGTAATTTCACAAATAATATCACTGATTTTATGACATTCAGACAAAAAAACAAGAGTAAATATTTAAGATGTTGGGCACTGGCTGGGGGTCCTCCCCCAGAAAATTTTTAAAGAAGTAGATGCTGTTTCCTACAATCTGGTGTATTTTAATAGGTTGTTATACAGATTTTTACCCACATAGGAAAACACAATGTGAGTATTCTATAGGTAAAAGGAAAAAAAAATTGTTAAGCAAGAGAAACAACACTGGATGAACTAATGTTTTATGGTAAATGTGAGGGTTTAAATGAATAAAATTTTAAATTTGATGGGGACAGTTCCCTACAAGAAAACAGATGGCATGCACTCCTTCAACAATTTTTTTTTATTTGATGAGAATTTTTAAATCTATAACCCTGCACTCTCATGGCTGCAAACTAAACATTTCAAACATAAGAAGAAACCTCTGCAGTAAAAGTTTTTGTCCTTATTTTTTACAAAAAGGTCTTCTGCACCAATTCATCAGGGCATTTAGTGATTCTGCAGTAAATTCTCAATATGACCGCTCATTGCTCCATCAATCTGTCTGACAAGTCCCCTAAGGTTCCTGAAGTGCCATCAAGCCTTTTCCACCATCAGCCGCTCTTGTTTCCTCTCTGCGTCTCCACTGATGTGCTTTAAATTACACATTCAGAGTGGAAGCTGCAGCCCATAATTGAATCACTGGCACTGATCATCAACAATCAAGGCCATTGTGGAGCCTTCGTCTAACTCACCTGAGATGAACAGATATGACAGTGAGTGGAGTTTGAGACTGGTGCTTTCAGAGTGGACCTTTGCGTACAAAGCTAGATTTTTCATGTTTATGCTAATTTGTGCTGCTGTGTATGAAAGCAGAGGTCACCAGTTTATCATACCCCACCCCCTAATGCCTCCATGATCACTTTTGTAATTGACCCGTGCTGACAGACACCTGTCCTGTACYGACCTTCTTCGTCACGGAGGCAAAGGGCGCCACTGAGGCAGACTGTCAATCCTGATTGTTCCGAATGACGGTCAATGTCAGCGGGCACGCACTCAGCCACCGGAACCAATTAGGAGTTTTGCAGCCCTCGTGTCAGGATCCTCCCAAACATGAGTGAACACTAGTGAGCAACGGACTGTGGGAGGGAACAATGTGCAATGATGTGAGTTAATCAGAGATGCAAGAATGAAACTAGGTGCAAAAATGTGTGTGTGTTATCAGTTGCTTAAAATGTCAGYGAGGGGAGTGCAAGGTTCGCTGGGAGTTCAGGGCCAACATGTCTGTTGTTTTTCTAACAGGACTGTAACARCCTGGATAGGAAGGACAGATGGATTGAGATGTCCTTCTCAGACAGTTTTCACAGCTTTTCAAAGTTTGGGACCAAAACTTCTCACGTTAATCAGGCGGGAAACACAGGAGACAAACAGATCAAAGACAAATCTGACTCCAACAACTCTCCAAGCATGCACCTCCAACCCGCTGCTGGCAAATTGTCTTCTATGTCTAAAATTGGTATTGGGAAACCCCTGAATTTTAGTTTTAAAGGGGTAATATTATGTATTTCTCAGGCATATATTTAAGTACTATACCATAATAAAGTATCTATGTCACCTTTGTTATTAAAATAC